>NC_091097.1:20654094-20699132 GCF_024713975.1 Paralichthys olivaceus | reverse complement strand
GTGGGTGGAGTTAATCGCTTACGGCCATACCACCCTGAACACGCCCGATCTCGTCTGATCTCGGAAACTAAGCACGGTCGGTGTGACTCCCTCCCAAGCACAGTCAGACAGCAAATGTTTCCTCTACGGGTCTTTATTGAAGTCTTTTTCTCCATTTGACCGTGAAAACTGGGTTACACAAAGACATACACCATTGGTTGACAAACATAGTATTAATAGAAACAAAGTAAATAACAAACAGACAAACATACCTCGTTGGCTGCATGCTATGAAAAGGAATCTTATCTTCAGGTGCGTAACTACTTCTCTTCGACTCTCTGTGCGCAACTACCTGTGCTTGCTCCGTGTCTCTCACACACACAAGCAGCTCCGCCTCCAACAACACAGCTCAGCGGGGTCATCAAAATAAAAGTCTTATTTATAATAACAAAATAAAGATATATACAAAATACAAAATATACATTTGAAACCTTTACAAATATTAAGGTGATGCAGTGGCAACAGTTACAGTCGGGCCTGGTTAGTACTTGGATGGGAGACCGCCTGGGAATACCAGGTGCTGTAAGCTTTTTAGACTTTTCTTTGCAGAGGGCGCTGTTGCTGCTGCTTCAGAGGAGACACCTCTTGGAAAGAGCAGGAAAGACTGTTCATCAAAGGAAAAAAGAATATGGAACCCTCACATCATCACTGAAAGGTGAGAGTGAGCATTCATCAGATTTGTTTCTAATCAAAACACTACTTTATTCATGTTTTATTAACATATCATTTTCAAATTGTCTTATTTGGAGAGAGCGATGAAAGAGCAGGGAGTTTACTCTGCATCAAGGAAACAACTGGATATGAAACACTGACAATATTGCTGAAGGTCATTTTTGAAAATTGTAATGATTTTTTTCTTGCAACGATATGACAATATTGCACCTTGAGATTGATTTTGGAACAATTGACCCCCCCGCCCACCCACACCTCAAGATTCTATGGTTGCAAAGCAACAGAAGAACCATTGATGATGGTGATGATTCACATGTATAAAGGACGTATTGTGGGTGGAGTTAATCGCTTACGGCCATACCACCCTGAACACGCCCGATCTCGTCCGATCTCGGAAGCTAAGCAGGGTCGGGCCTGGTTAGTACTTGGATGGGAGACCGCCTGGGAATACCAGGTGCTGTAAGCTTTTTAGACTTTTCTTTGCAGAGGGCGCTGTTGCTACTGCTTCAGAGGAGACACCTCTTGGAAAGAGCAGGAAAGACTGTTCATCAAAGGAAAAAAGAATATGGAACCCTCACATCATCACTGAAAGGTGAAAGTGAGCATTCATCAGATTTGTTTCTAATCAAAACACTACTTTATTCATGTTTTATTAACATATCATTTTCAAATTGTCTTATTTGGAGAGAGCGATGAAAGAGCAGGGAGTTTACTCTGCATCAAGGAAACAACTGGATATGAAACACTGACAATATTGCTGAAGGTCATTTTTGAAAATTGTAATGATTTTTTTCTTGCAACGATATGACAAAATTGCACCTTGAGATTGATTTTGGAACAATTGACCCCCCCTGCCCACCCACACATCAAGATGCTATGGTTGCAAAGCAACAGAAGAACCATTGATGATGGTGATGATTCACATGTATAAAGGAGGTATTGTGGGTGGAGTTAATCGCTTAAGGCCATACCAGCCAGAACGCCCTTGAACGCACCACGGAGTGACGTCAGCTTGTTGCGACAGACGCGGAAGTAGAGCGCCACGGACGACCTACTCGGAATTTTTTTTCCCAACTTCTTCTCTATCTATCTCTCTATTTTTCTATTTTTCTTTTTCCTTTTTCTATGTGTGTATGCAGCTATCCAACCGGACGTTAGCGTTGTGATAGCTGACATTGATATATCTCCCCGTAACAGCGACGCGCTGTACGGGGGCTTCTGTGTCGGTCCCATGGAGGGAGCGGTGGAGGAGAACACGGAGCGGATGAGTAGCGCGGCTACCCCCGCTGTTGTGCTGAGCCAGAGCGGCGAAAGCACAGAGAGAGAGGTAAGGAAGTTGACCGTGAGCGTGGAAATGGAGGGAGAAAATGAGATCAGCGCAATGGAGCTCATGAGATGCGTGCGTGAGCTATGTGGAGGGCTGGTGGTGTGCAGATTTATTGGCAGGAATAAGTATGAGATGTCCATGAGCCATCCGAGAGGGAAAGACAGGCTCATGGAGGGATTTAAGATGGGGGACACCAGGATACACGCCAGGGAACTCACAAACGATGAGCTGGTAGTGTAATTTCTTAATCTCCCCTTTTATATAGGAGATGAAAAAATCCTGGAGAAATTGAAGGGGTGGGGAGTCTCGGCTGCATCACCAATAAAGAGGAGGATGTGGCCGGGAACCAATGTGGCAGATGGAACTAGGTTCATGAAAGTGAGATTCAATAACCAAGTGCAGTCATTGCCATATTCAACTAAATTTGAAACAGCACTGGGGAGTGAATATTTTAGAGTCATTCATGACAAACAGGTCAGGGTGTGCAGGATGTGCATCCAACCCGGGCACATAATGAGGGAGTGCCCTGAGTTCCAGTGCCATAGATGTGGAATTCAGGGACACTTTGCTAGGGAGTGCAGCCAAGGGAAGAAAAGATGTGAGATGTGTAAAAACCTAATTCAGAACTGCAGCTGCAAGGAAAGTGAGGCGGAAGGAGAAAAAAGTGAGGTGGATGAGAGCGGAGATGGGAGCGAGAGTGAAAACAGCGAGGACAGAGACACGGAGGACATGGAGAGTGTGGACGAGGGAGTTGAGGAGGGACCGGTGAGCATGAGCGGAGCAGGAGAGGTGCAGAAGGACGACGGGAGAGAGGAAAAGAATGGAGCGACGGAGGAGGCGGTGAAGGTGGACGCCGACAAGGAGAGAGGAGAGAGGGAGCCGGCGGAGAGGAAGGTGACGAGGAAAGGAAGGAGAGACGGAGCGGACAAGGCAGAACCGGAGACCGAGGAGAAAAGGCAAGGAAAGGATGCAGAGGTGGACGCAGGCAGGAGGAGAGGAGAGAAGATGCGGGCGGTGACGGCAGAGGAGAAGGACAAAACGGAAGGAAAGGAAGACGGAGCGGACAAGGCAGGCATGGAGACGGAGGAGAAGGAGGAGAAAAGGCGAGGAAAAGACAAGACGGGGGAGAGGAGGAAAGTGACGGACGGAGTGACTCCCACAGAGGCCGGTGAGGAGTCACACGCGTCACAGACGGTAGATTCTGAAACTGATATGGAACTGTCTGAGAAAATAACGCAAATTAGGAAGCGACAGAATACGGAGAGGCACAATAGGATGAATAAGAAAAGCAAAAATAAGAACAAAAAATGAAACTAAGCATCCTAATAATAATAATGATTGAAATAATATCAATTAATGCAAGGGGGCTAAGAAATAAAAGTAAGAGAGAACAGATGTATGGATTGGGGAAAAGTGACATAATATGTATCCAGGAGACACACTGGGATGAAAGGAGTATGAGAGATGTGGAGAAGGAATGGCTGGGAGATGTGTATGCAAGCAATGGTTATGGGGAAGCAGGGGGGGTAGCGATTTTAATAAAAAGAGGAGTGATAGAGGATGTGAGGAAGTGTGACGATGGGGGAGATGGCAGGATGATAGGGATAAAATTTAAATATAGGAATGAAAATATAAAACTGGTAAATGTGCATGCACCAAATGAGGAGAAAGAGAGAAAGAGGATGTTTGAAAAAATGGGAACAATGTGTGATGGCAACTGTATGATAGTAGGAGACTTCAATGTGTGGTGTGGGAAATTGGATGTGGCGGAGAACATGTGTTTTAAGAATGATACATCAAGAGGAATGTTAGAAAAGATTAAAAGTGCGAAAGGACTGAGTGATGTATGGAGAGAAAGAAATCCTGAGGGGAGAGAGTACTCACGAATGCAAGTGGTGAAGGGAGAATTAAAACAGAGTAGGATAGATTTAGTATTGAGCACAAAGGGCATAGCAGAAAGGATAAGAGGTATAGATTACAAAATCACAACTATTAGTGATCACAAGGTGCTAAAATTTACAATAGGAAGGGAAACAGAGAGAAGAGGAGGGGGACTGTGGTGTATGAATGGGGAGTTGCTGAGAGATGAAAAATATAAAAAAGAAGTGAGAGAATACATAAGGTGGGAGAAGGATGACAGGATGTATGAGGAAGATATAGGGAGGTGGTGGGAAGGGGTAAAAGAGGGAGTACGGACCATGAGCATAAAACACAGTAGGAAGAGGGGGAAAACACAGAGAGAGAAGGAAAAAAAGTTAAAAGAAGAGTTGAGAGAAGAGGAAAAGAAAGCTGAGGAGGGTGGCAAGTATGATTTGGGGGAATATATAAAGAAGAAAGATGAACTGAAAGAGATAGAACAGGGAAAGTGCAAGGGAGCAATAATTAGAAGTAAGGCAAGAGATGTAGTAGAGGGGGAAAAATGTACAGGGTGGCGACATCAACCAGCGACCCGGAAGCAAGCCACCTCGGGTGGCTGCGGAGGAACTATTTTTTTTTCTTTCTCTCTCTGTTTTCCAGCTTTTCTTGTACTCTCTCTACATCTCCCTATTTCTCTACCTCATATATGTAAATCCAACCGGACATTAGAGTTGTGATTGTCTTGTTGTGTGTATGTGTGTGTCCCCCGCGGCAGTGACGCACTATGTGGGGGAATCGTAGCCTGCTAGGAAGTGCTCCCAAGACAATGGCAGAGACAAGCATGGAGCGGCGGAGTTTAACCACTGACACCCACGGAGGTGACAGCGGTGGAGAGATGGAGCTGACGCAGGGTAAGTGCTGCAAAATAAATGAGAGGAACCACAGGGAGCAGACAGTGATGGTGGAGATGGAGGGCGAGGACACAGCTATGGAGCTGATGCGTTGCGTACGCGAGCTGTGTGGAGGGCTACTGGCGTGCCGACAGATAACCGAAAAAAAATATGAAATGACGATGAGCCATCCGAAAGGAAAGGACAGGCTCATGGAAGGCTTTAAGATTGGGGAGACTCGGGTGCACGTCAGAGAGCTAGTAAATGACGAGCTAATAGTGTCATTCATGAATCTGCCATTCTATATTGAGGACAGGGAGATACTGGCAGAACTACACCTCTGGGGAGTATCAGCAGTATCTCCCATTAAAAGAAGGATTTGGCCAGGGACAAATGTAGCTGATGGGACAAGGTTCCTGAAAGTAAAATTTAATCCCACAGAGACTGAAGAGGAGACTACCACACCACAGACGGTAGGATCTGAAACAGACATGGATATAGAGGAACAAATGAAACAACTAAGAAAAAGACAGAATACTCAGAGGCATACGAGGAATAATAAGAAAAGTAAAACTAAGGAAAAAACTAAATGAAGATAACAATAATAATAATGTTAACAATAATTTCAATAAATGCAAGGGGGCTAAAGAACAAAAACAAAAGACATCAGATATATGGGGAGAGTAATTATGACATAATATGCTTACAGGAAACACACTGGAATGAGAGATGTATGAAAGAGGTGGAGGATGAATGGAGGGGAGAAGTATTTGCAAATAATGGAGATGGGAATGCGAGGGGTGTAGCAATATTAACAAAAAAAGGAGTGATAGGGAATGTGAGAAGGTGTGAAGATTAGGGAGATGGGAGGATGATAGGGATAAAATTTGAATATACGAATGAGGAAATGAAGCTGGTAAATGTGTATATGCCGAATGAGGAGAAAGAAAGAAAGGTGATGATTGAAAAGATGGGAACAATGTGTGATGACAACTGCATGATTGTGGGGGACTTCAATGTGTGGTGTGAGAAACTGGACGTGTCAACAAACATGCACTTTAAAAATGACACAACAAGAGAGGTATTAAAAAAAATAAAAAGTATGAAAGGACTGAGTGACGTATGGAGAGAAAAAAATCCAGAGAGGAGAGCGTTCTCAAGAACACAACTGGTAAAAGGGGAATTAAAACAGAGTAGGATAGATTTAGTATTAAGCACAAAAAGCATAGCAGAAAGGATAAAAGAAATAGAATATAGAACCACAACGTATAGTGATCATAAGGAGTTAAAATTTACAATAGGGGGGGGGGCAAAGAGAAGAGGAGGGGGAGTGTGGTGCATGAATGGTCAGTTGCTTAAAGATGAAAAATATAAAAAAGAAGTGAGAGAATATATAATGTGGGAGATGAATGACAGTATGTATGAAGAAGACACAGGGAGGTGGTGGGAAAGGTTGAAAGAGGGGATAAGGAACATGAGCAAAAAACAGCAGGAACCGGGGAAAGAAAGAGAGAGAGAGAGAGAAAAGGTTAAAAGAGGAGGTAGAGGAAGAAGAGAAGAAAGCAGGGGAAGGGGGTAATTATGACATTGAGGGATACATAAGGAAGAAAGACGAACTAAAAGAAATAGAACAAAGGAAATGTAAAGGAGCAATAATAAGAAGTAGAGCTAAATATGCTATAGAGGGAGAAAAAAGTACAGGGTATTTCTTAGGGCTAGAGAAGGTGAGACAGGAGAAAAATTATTTTGAGCAAGTGGAGGGAAAGAGAGGTGAAAAAATAACCGACTTTGTGGGGATAGTGGAAAGAATAGAAGATTTTTATAGAGAGTTATATAGGAAAGAGGAGGTAGATGCTGAGAGCAGCAAGCAAGTGATAAACCAGATGGATGCTAAATTGAGTGATGAGGATAGGGAGATGTGTGAAGGAGAGATCAGTAAGGATGAGATAAAGATAGCAATAAATGGGTTAGGGAGAAATAAAAGTCCAGGGATAGATGGGATAATAGGAGAATTCTATATAGAATTCAAAGGAGAACTAGCGCCAGTGTTAGAGAAACTATTCAGAAATATAGAGGAGAAGGGAGAGATGCCGCACAGTATTATAACGGGATTAGTTAGCATAATTTACAAAAGAGGGAGCAGGGACAAACTAGAAAACTACAGACCACTGACAGTGTTAAATGGAGACTACAAAATATTAGCAAAGGTGTTAGCAAACAGGATTAAGGAAGTGATAGGGACAGTGGTGGGAAGAACACAAGCATATAGCATACCAGGAAGAGACATAGCGGACACAGTAAGTAGTATTAGGGACACAATAACATACATGAAGGAGAACAATGTAGGGGTAGCAGTCAGTTTAGATCTTAACAAAGCATTTGATAGAGTAGATCACGGTTATTTATACAAAGTATTAGAGAAGGTGGGATTCGGAGGCAGGATGATAGGATGGGTTGGGAGATTGTACGAGGGAGCAGCCAGTAGGATCAAAGTCAATGGGAAAATAACAAATGAATTCAGATTGGAAAGTTCAGTCAGGCAGGGATGTCCGCTATCAGCTTTGCTATACTCACTGTCGGCAGAGCCGTTGGCGGTGCTCATCCTACAAAACAGGAGGATAAAAGGCATAAAGCTACCGGGTGGAAAGGAGAGCACACTATACCAGTATGCAGACGATACGACAGTGACAGTGAGAGATAAGGAAAGCGTGGTAGAGGTATTACAAAGCGTAGGACTGTATGGCAGGGCATCAAGAGCACGAGTAAACATAGAAAAATCTGAAATAATGTATTTTGGAGAAACAAGAGAAGGGATGGAAGAGACAGGATTGAAGGAAAACAAAGATTATTTCAAGGTGCTAGGAGTTAATATAGGAATTAAAGGAAAGGAAGGGAGAGACAGGCAATACGAAGGGATAGTGAACAGTATCAGGAAGACATTAGGATTTTGGAAGAAAAGAAGATTAAAGCTAAAAGGGAAGGTGATAGTGGTAAATTCGCTCATAATGAGTAGGCTGGTATATGTGATGAATGTGATGGATGTGCCTGAGAAAGTGATGAAAGAGGTGGAAGGGATAGTAAACAATTTTTTGTGGGAATGGAGTTAGAATAGCAAGGAAAGTACTAGAAAATTAGTATGAGGACGGGGGACTGAAACTAGCTAATTTAGAGGGAAAAAAGAAAGCACTAAGGGTGAAAATGATGGCGAGATACTTAAAAGATAACAGGGATCAAGTGTGGAAGGTGTTTTTGGGAGATGCAATAAATAAATGTGGAGGATGTGGAGAGAGTGGATTGCTCATGGAACTAAAAAAAGGAATGATGGATGGGGTGACTGAAATATACAAAGAGATGCTTGGAGCGTGGGGAGAGTTTTTGAGAGGAGTGAAGTATGAATGCAAGAATGTGAGACAGGTATGGGAGCAACCAGTGTTTTTAAATCCAAAAATTATGGCACAGGGAGAAACTATTTTCAACAGGGTGATATGGAGGGCAGGGATAAGAAAGGTAAGGGATATGGTGTATGAGTACATACCAGGTTTCATGGGAGCACAGGTTATTGTGGATGAAGTTAGAGGGAATGGGGAGGAAATATGGCTGGGCACAGCAAAAGGAGTAATAGAGAAAATAAAAGACAGCAATGCCTAAAGAATGGATGGAAATGATTGAGAGAGAGAGCGAGGTGAGGGGGGAAGAAAAAATAGAGATGTATGTGGGAGAAGGAGAATGCAAGGTGAGACTGGCAAATGTGAAAACCAGAGATGTATGTGGGAGAAGGAGAATGCAAGGTGAGACTGGCAAATGTGAAAACCAGAGTGTTTTATAAATGTATGAGAGGGAAAGAGATAAGGAAACCGGCTGCAGAGAAAGTGTGGATCAAAGAGCTTGTTTTTCCGAACAATTGCAAAGCAACAGAACCATTGATGATGGTGATGATTCACATGTATAAAGGAGGTATTGTGGGTGGAGTCAATCGCTTACGGCCATACCAACCTGAACACGGCGCATGCGTTACAGTCAGGTGACACTATTTTGAATTTCACAGACGTTGAGCACCGCGGGTGACTCAGCTCCGTTCTCTTTTTCCTTTTTTCCCCTCTCCTGGACTTTTCAATGAGCAAACATATATAAATACAGCGAAGGACTGAGTGATAACCCCCCAACAGTGTCACACTGTCTGGGGGAATCTATTTAAGTTTGTTTTCCCGCTCCCTCTTCTAATCCCCCTCTTTGGAGCGCTTTATGTTTAAAAAATAATCATGACGGACCTCACGGCGACAACACGGAACGGGAAAATGGTGAATGAAACAGACAGCGGACATGAAAATAAAGAAAAGAAGAGCAGAGAAATAAAGGAACCGAGAGGGATGGGAAGAAACTCACGGTGAGTGTGGAAACAGACGGAGAAGAGGAAGTAAGCACCATTACGCTGATGCAGTGCGTGCGCGAGCTGTGCGGAGGACTGGTGGCGTGCCGATACATAAACCCCAGGAAACACGAGATGACCATGAGCCATCCGAAAGGGAAAGAGAGGCTGATGGAGGGATTCCGGATCGGGGAGACAAGAGTCCACGCCAGAGAACTCTGCAATGACGAGCTGGTGGTCTCCTTCCTGAACCTGCCGTACTACACAGAGGACAATGAAATATTGGAAAAGCTGAGTGGATGGGGACTGACTGCAGTAACAGCGATCAGGAGACAGTGTGGCCGGGAACACAAGTGGCAGACGGGACAAGATTCCTAAAAGTTTGTGTCACTTCCGGTGTTAGCTACTGTGTGTTGTATCGGTCTCTTCTCCTCTTCGTCTCTCACTGTACCCTTTCACATCCTAATCATTTACGCTAATTCTGAGTTGCTTTCATAGTTGTGCTATCTTGACTTGTCGCTCGTACACCCCCTTGTCTCAGCGACTCGTTGATAAAACCACTGTGAGCTACACACTACCCGTTAGCTAAAGCAATTTAGCATTAGCAGCTAACGATGGCTTCTCCCTCTCACTCCCCTGCTCTCTCCTGCTCAGTGTGTTTGATGTTCAGTCACTCTTCTGCCTCCTTTAGCGATAACAATACATGTGTTAAATGTAGCTTATTTGCCAGGATGGAGGCGAGGATGAGCCTTTTAGAGTCGCGGCTCTGCACCATGGAGAGTAGATCGTGTAGCGATGTAGTTAGACAGTCCCCAGTAGCCAGTGCGAGCCACATAGCTGTAGCTTCCCCAGCCCCCCCAGCAGTTCCCGAGCAGCCGGGAAGACAGGTGGGCTGGGTGACTGTGCGAAACAAGAAGCGTAGCCCTAAACCGAAGCCCCAGGTTCACCACCAACCCGTTCACGTGTCAAATAAATTTTCCCCACTCAGCGACACACCCGCTGAGAAACAAACTCTGGTTATTGGCGACTCTATTCTAAGGAACGTGAAGTTGGCGACACCAGCGACCACAGTTAAATGTATTCCCGGGGCCAGAGCGGGCGACATAGAGTCCTATTTAAAACTGCTGGCTAAGGGTAAGCGTAAGTACAGTAAGATTATTATTCACGTCGGCAGTAATGACCTCCGACTACGTCAGTCGGAGATCACAAAAATCAATATTGATTCAGTGTGTACATATGCAAAAACAATGTCGGACTCCGTAATTTTCTCTGGACCCCTGCCTAATGTTTCCAGTGATGACACGTTTAGCCGCACGTCATCCTTTCACCGCTGGCTGTTGAGGTGGTGTCCAGATAACAACGTGGGCTTCGTTAACAATTGGAAAACTTTTTGGGGGAAACCTGGTCTGATTAGGAGAGACTGTATTCATCCCACTTGGGATGGAGCAGCTGTCATATCTAGAAACATGACGACGTTTGTTAGAAAGTCCACACTGTGACAATCCAGAGTTGAGACCAGGAGGCAGAGTCGCAGTCTTACACGCTTCTCTGCGCCTCTATTCAAACAGTCACCATCACAATGTCCTATAGAAACTGTGTCTGCCACCTGACCACCTAATTTCTTTAAATCAAAAGTACACAGGAGAGGGGTGATACACTCAAACTTAGTCAAAATTAACACAGCCAAACCATCAGCTAAAAACACAACTATAAAATGCGCTTTATTAAATATCAGGTCACTAAATTCAAAATCTTTACTCATAAATGATCTCATTACTGATCATCAAATAGATTTATTATGCTTAACCGAAACTTGGCTACAAGACGGAGAATATGTAGGTTTAAATGAAGCGACGCCCCCAACCCACTCTAATACTCACATTCCTCGGAACACAGGCAGAGGTGGAGGGGTTGCAGCAATCTTTAAATCTGATCTATCTATCAACCCCCGACCAAAAGAGAGTTATAACTCTTTCGAAAATCTTAGAACCAGCCTCGTCCACCCAAGCCTGACGTCACATAAACCAATTAATATAGTCATCATTTATCGTCCACCCGCCCCTTACTCTGAATTCCTATCTGAATTCTCTGAATTTTTATCAGAACTAGTCCTTAAAACAGATCAAATCATTATAGCCGGTGATTTCAATATTCATGTAGATGTTGCCAATGACAGCTTTAGTTCAGCATTTAAATCAATAATAGACTCGATTGGTTTCACTCAACATGTGAATCAACCGACCCACTGCCTGAATCACACTCTTGATCTTGTCCTGACATATAGCATTAACATAGAAAATATAACAATATTCCAACAGAACCCGCTTCTGTCTGACCATTTTTTACTTACATTTGAATTCAGAATTGTTAATTACGTCAATTCTGGACGGAAAGTCTATTACAGTCGATGTTTATCTGACAAAACTGTTCACAAATTTAAAGAACTGCTCCCCTCCTCACTTCCCTCTCAGCCATGTGTCAGTACAATACAAGAAGATTATCAAAACCTTACTCCCACACTAGTTGATAACTTTGTTAATAGTACTGCAGCCTCACTAAAAACAGCACTTGAAGCTGTCGCCCCATTAAAAAAGAAGAGTAAGTCAGAGGAGATTAGCTCCATGGTATAATTCCCAAACGTGCGTTCTAAAACAGACATCGCGGAAGCTAGAAAGGAAGTGGCGCTCCACCAATCGCCAAGACTTCCACCTAGCCTGGAAGAATAGCCTTATAAATTACAAAAAAGCACTTAGAAATGCCCAAACCTCGTATTATTCATTACTAATAGAAGAAAATAGGAACAACCCCAGGTTCCTCTTCAGCACTGTAGCCAGGCTGACAGAAAGTCACACCTCTACTGACCCATCTATTCCTCTAGATCTGAGAAGCAATGACTTCATGAGCTTCTTCACTAATAAAATTACAACCATCAGGGATAAAATCCACCACCTCCTCCCAGTGAATAACACTGATACATTGTCTGGTCCTGAAACCATAGCACCAGATTTATGTCTAAACAAATTTTACTCTATTGATCTTCCTGAACTGACCTCGTTAGTTTCATCATCTAAACCAACTACTTGTCAGCTGGACTCTGTTCCAACTAGACTTTTTAAAGAAGTCCTCCCCCTAATTGACAGTTCCATTTTAGATCAGATTAATATGTCTTTGCTAACCGGCTACGTACCACAGGCTTTTAAGGTAGCCGTTATTAAACCTCTGCTTAAAAAGCCTACGCTTGATCCAGAGGTTTTAGCTAATTATAGACCCATATCCAACCTGCCCTTCATTTCCACAATCCTAGAAAAAGCCGTTGCTAACCAGCTGTGTGGTTACTTAGATAGTAACGGTTTATTGGAAAAATTTCAGTCAGGATTTAGAACCTATCACAGCACAGAAACAGCACTATTGAAAGTCACTAATGACCTTCTTATGGCATCAGATGATGGACTTGTCTCTGTCCTCGTCTTGTTGGACCTTAGTGCAGCCTTCGACACAATAGATCATAAGATTCTGCTACAGAGATTAGAACAACATATAGGAATTAAAGGAACAGCACTACACTGGTTTAAATCATATTTATCAGATAGATTCCAATTTGTAAATGTTAACAATGACTCCTCCATGCACATGCAAGTTAATCATGGAGTTCCACAAGGTTCTGTCCATGGACCAATACTCTTCACCCTATATATGCTCCCCTTAGGCAACATTATCAGACAGCACCACATACAATTCCACTGCTATGCAGACGACACCCAATTGTATATTTCCATGAAGCATGATGAATCTAATCGCCTAGTTCAACTTCAGGAATGTCTCAAAGATATCAAGGTGTGGATGACCCAAAATTTTCTACTTTTAAACTCAGACAAAACTGAGGTTGTTGTAATTGGCCCTAAACATCTCAGAGAAACACTGTCTGACCAGATAGTCACTTTGGATGGTGTCAGTCTGGCTTCCAGCTCCACTGTGAGGAACCTTGGAGTGTTGTTCGACCAAGACATGTCATTTGACCCCCATATTAAACTAGTGTCTAGGACAGCTTTCTTCCATCTGCGTAATATTAACAAAATTTGAAACATCCTGTCTAAGCAGGATGCTGAAAAACTAGTCCACGCGTTTGTAACCTCTAGATTAGATTACTGCAACTCTCTATTAGCAGGATGCTCCATGAAGACTGTTAAAAGTCTCCAGTTGGTCCAAAATGCTGCAGCACGAGTGCTGACAGGAACTAGAAGGAGAGATCATATCACTCCTGTCTTAGCTTCCTTACATTGGCTCCCTGTAAAATTTAGAATAGAATTCAAGATCCTGCTCCTCACATTTAAAGCCCTCAACAATCACGCCCCCTCATATATCAAAGAGCTGATAACACCTTATTATCCAAGTAGATCACTTCGTTCCCAAAACACAGGCTCTCTAGTGGTTCCAAGAGTCTGTAAGAGTAGAGCAGGAGGTAGAACATTTAGCTATCAGGCTCCTCTCCTGTGGAACCAGCTCCCACTCTGGGTTCGGGAGGCATTTAAAGTAAAACTAAAAACCTTCCTCTTTGACAAAGCCTATAGTTAGGGCTGGATCAGGTGAGTCCTGAACCATCCCTTAGTTGTGCTGCTATAGGTTTAGACTGCTGGGGGAACTCCCATCATGCACTGAGCACTTCTTCACTTCCCTCTGTCTCTGTCTCTCTGCCCCCCCCACACCTCTTTATTTATTTATTTATTAGTTTTAACATGTCATCATGTCAAAGTGTCACTTTGTCCTCCCATAGTCCCTCTGGCTCTTCTCTCTATCTCGTTTCAGATAACTCCAGCACCGGGACTACAGGACCACAACGACCACCATCACCATTGTCTACATTTATTACAAGAACTTAGCAATTTATTTATATATCTAGTCATGTTGTAGATCTATACATTGTTATTGTTATGGTTAGCCTTGATTTTGATGGTGCCAAATTGTTACCGGTCTCTCTCTCTCCACCTCATCTCTCTCTTCTCTCCCCCGCTCTCCACCCATCTCTCCTTTCCTCCCCCCTTACTTTTCTTTCCTCACCCCAACCGGTCAAGGCAGATGACCGCCCACATTGAGCCTGGTTCTGCCAGAGGTTTCTCCCTGTTAATGAGGGAGTTTTTCCAGTCGCCTGTGCTTGCTCATTGTGGGAACTGTTGGGTTTCTCTATGTTAATATTGTTTTAAGGTCTTGACCTTTAAATGTAAAGTGCCTTGAGATAATGTAAATTATGATTTGGCGCTATATAAATAAAATTGAATTGAATTGAATTAAAAGTAAGATTTAACGATCAGATCCAGTCCCTACCATACTCCACAAAATTCAACACAGCCCTCGGAACAGAATACTTCAGACTCATTCACGACAAACAGACGAAGGTCTGCAGGATGTGCATGCAGCCAGGACACATCCTCAGAGAGTGCCCTGAATTCCAGTGCCACAGATGCGGAGTTCAGGGGCACTACGCGAGAGAAGGTGAAAGCAAAATGGACAGAACAAAAGGAAAAAACGGACTAAAGGTTGGGGAAGAAGAAACCATGGAGCTCGAGGGAATGGGAGGAGACACGGAGGAGGAAGAGCACGACGGAGAAGAGGGGAGTGAGGACTCAGATGACAGCGACAGGGAGCACGGAGCAGCAGAGGAGGAAGAGCACGACGGAGAAGAGGGGAGTGAGGACTCAGATGACAGCGACAGGGAGCACGGAGCAGCAGAGGAGACAGAGATGACAGAAGCGATGATGACAGAAGCGGCGGAGATGGAGGGAGCTGCGGTGACGGAGTTAGCAGCGACGAAGGAGACAGCAGCAGAGATGGAGAAGGCAGCGGGGACGGTGACAACGGCGGTGACAACAGCGGCAACGGAGTTAGCAGCGGTGACGAAAGCAGCAGCGGTGAAGGAGATAGTGGCTACAGCGACGAAAGACGGAGTGAGCGGAGGAAGGAGAGCACAAACCCAAATGGAAGAAGATGAAGCGGAGAATAAGAAAACAAACGACTCAGACATGGACATGGACTTAATGACTGAAATCATGCAATTAAGGAAAAGACAGAATCCTCAGAGGCAACAAGAGGCAAAATAAGAAAAGCAAAAATAAAAATAAATGAACATATCACTACTAATGATAACAATCCTAACACTAAATGCAAGAGGGCTCAACAACAAATGGAAAAGACAACACATATATGGTCTGAGTGAGTATGACATAATGTGTATTCAAGAGACACACTGCAATGAAAGATGAAGTAAGTGTGAATGAAGTAAAGAAAGAATGGTCAGGAGAAGTATACACTAACAATGGTGATGGGAAAGCAAGGGGAGTAGCAATATTAATAAAAAGAAGGAGTGATAGAGAAAGTGAAGATGTGTGAGAATGATGGTGAAGGGAGGTTGATAGGGATCAAATTTAAATATATGAATGAAGAAATAAAACTTATAAATGTGCATGCAGCAAATACAGAGAAGGAGAGAAAGGTGATGTTTGAACAAATGGGAGAAATGTGTGAAAGCAACAGTATAATAGTGGGTGACTTCAATGTATGGTGTGGGTAATTGGATGTTTCCGGAAAAATGATATATAAAAATGACTCATCGAGAGGAGCATTAGAAAAGATAAAAAGTGAGAAAAGATTGTGTGATGTATGGAGAGACAGAAACCCAGAGGCGAAAGTATTCTCCAGAAAACAAGTGGTGAAGGGTAAATTAAAACAGAGCAGAATAGACTTAGTATTACAGTTTTTCACAATTGTTAAAACATGTTTTATGAATCCTCCGGTCCTTTTCTCAGAATTCTAAACACACAACTCTTTTCTCAAACTACATTCACAAAACCGCTGATTCTTTTTGCAAAACCATACCATCTCCTCAAAATAGTTTTACATGTGCTCAAAACCGAGCAATGTTGTCAGATCTTGCACGAATCGGTCAAAATAGAAAAACTGCTGAGCTACACCAAAAAATTGAAAACACAGTGGTCAAGGCATGTTGCTCATGGAGAAATGTTTATTGGTCACAATAAGTACTTTACACAGTTGATCATTGAGCTTCATTGAGGGTCATCCTGCCTTTGGGCTGGGTCAGACCACAGCACTTCTTCAACATCACACACTATATTTGCCCTTGCCAGGCAAGGGGGGAAAAAACCCTAGTGTGCTGTACCCAGCCCTGACACATCTCACCAATGTCATCACAGGCTAGTTCCATGGACTCAAGAAGATTACTTTGAGCCTGGTGTAGGGCTGTCACTCGTACACCTTCCATCTCCAAGTGGAGGAAACCTCCTCTATTGCATTGAGGAAGGGAGAGTATGGTGGTAAGTATAAGTTACTGTACTGATATTCTGATTCATATTGAACCATTCTCTGACTTGGACTGCGCGGTGAAAACTAACATTGTCCCAAATTATAACATAAATAGGCCGCTCCATCGTCTCATGTTCCTGCTGTTCATTGCAGACAACACATCCAAGAAAGATGAGAAGGTGCTGGGTGTTACAGTATATGGCCCCACAGTGGCATGATGGTGAAGAACACCCTGGTTGCTTATAGCAGCGCACAGTGTTTTATTACTGTACCACCATCAGAAATTGCCACTCTTCGTCTTTCTCTCCCTCCTCTTCCTCCTTCTTGTCCTCCGCCTCTACCTCCTCTTACAGGCACTTGTCCTCTGTGTCTCTGATCTATTGTTGTCATGAGCTTGCAGGACCAACCTGCTTGAACTCTGAACTGACTTATATTGGTTGTCATGTTGTCATGACATGAAGAGAAACAAGTGTGACCAATTTTGAATCCTTGTGTTCAATGGATGACACATGTTTCATTTGTGTTGATATTTTGCCACTGGTTTTTACCATTATTCATCACAAGTGCATAACAGTGATTTATTGCATGATAATGTGTTTAGAGTTTTGCAAAAGGAAGGACTGAGATCTGCAAATAGTGTTTTACTAGGTGAAGATAGTTTATGGTTCTGTCAAAATGATGCTCATTTCAGTGAATGAGTTCAGACAACTGAGCAATTGATTCACACAACAGGAATTAGTGTTTTAGCAATTCAGAAAAACTGTAATGTCAACATGTAAACAACCTTTCAACCCATGTTAACTGGTGAATATCCATATAACTCATGTAAAAATCCTTACAACCTGCAGGTGTACTACTTCCTTTACCGTTGAAGCCATCTTCCTCAGCTACCTTGTTACCGAAGCAGTTTAAGAGAGAGGAAAACCAGACTGGACAGGAAGAGACACTGCAGGGAGGAAGCACACAAGTGAATTTAATAATAATTTAATTTGTTACCGCTTGATCAAAAGGTGGTTGTGAATCAACAATTGATGCCACTGCAGCAACAGAGGAAATCAACAACTCAGAAACTAGCACAGCAGAGCGAGCAAAATAGGGCTTCAACGGGTTAATGACATAACTGCACTGACTTCCTCTGGTCAGGGGTTGAGATCAAATAATTCAAATCTGACACTTTACAGGTCACAGTATAAGGGCCAGAGAACTTGGCCTGGAAAGGGGATCCAACCAAAGGCAAAAGGGCCAGAACTTGACCGGGACAGTATTCACAGCGTTCTGCCTGTCGATCATAGAGACTTTTCATTCATTGGGACTGAAACCCAGGCTCTCTTGGGACACCTCCCTGGCAGCTAACATCAGCCAGGGTAATCCCTCCTTCCAGTCACGGTCTAACTCTTCAAGGTTTGATGGAACCTCTCGAGAGCTTTCTGGTTTTAACACCTCTTCAAACAACTTCGATGAGAAATTAGACCCCTCTTCAGACTGGACAACCTTTGGGATTCCAAAAATAGACATGAACTGTGTCAGTGCTTTCACAACAACCTGGTCGTGATGTTCCTAAGGGGATAGGCAGCAGGATAACATGTAGCGTGACACATGACTGTAAGCAAAAAGTTACTACCAGCTTTGGAACGTGGCAAAGGACCAACATAATCAACAATAGATGCTCAAAAGGGGTTTCAGCAACTGGAATGGGATGCAGAGAGGCAGGTTTAATCGCCTGATTTGGTTTTCCAGTCAACTTATATGTGTGGCAAGTTTTAATAAAGGCCAAAATGTCGCTTTTCAAACGTGGCCAGTAAAAATGCTGCATAACTCATAGGTCATAGGTTTTCCTCACACCCAAATGACCTGCAACACCATCATGAGCAGTCTGAAGAACAGTTAGACGTAATGAAGAGAGCAGGACGAGTTGCACAATCTCATCCCCCCAAAAAACAGTCCCCCTGGGGAACCCATTTTCCCACCAACAGGCCATATTTGAGAAAGTAGCAAAATCTTCTACCCGGGATATTGGTGTGTCCACCATTGCAGGAGCAACAGGCCACACACAATCGCCAGCCAGGTCATTCCCTAGGATGACCTGTACTCCCCCATTAGCAAAGAAGGGTGCACTCCCATGGTCACTTCATCTCGCACCAGATCTGAAAATAAGGTCAGTTTATGCTGAGGAGCTGAAAAAACAATCAAACCCATTCCCCGAACATCAACACTGAAACTGGTGTCTGTCTACGAAGAGAAAGGCAACACAGAGTCCTCCATAAATGAGTCCAGTTCCCCTGAATGTCTCAGTATTTTTACAGGTACCTTCCTATCGCTCCCGACCAGTGAAACATAACCATCTGACAAAAATGCCACATAACCAGGATCAATCTCATCATTAGCGGTAGATTGTGCCTGTTCTTGCTCCACCACAGGAAACTCAATCACCAACTCTGAAGAGGAGGGTTTTATGTGTGCTTACCTTCTGTTCATTTAAATAAGTTACAACCCAATCAGGCAGAGTATTTTTAAACTGCTTAAGCTAAAACAGTTCCTGCAATTCCTCCAAGGTCTCTACCTCAGAGACCTCAGCAGCAACACCAGTGGCTGAAATGAGTGGCTAAATCACGAGCAAATTCAGTGTGCGACTTTTTCTCTTTCCTGAGTGTCCTGAACTGTGATGATAAGCTTCGGGTACCAACTCATATGCCTAAAGCACAGCTGCTTTAACCAACTGATAGCTACCACTATCCCTAGCACTCAAGATAGAAAAAGCCTCCTGAGCCTTGCCGGTGAGCACACATTGAAGCAGTAGTCTCCGCTCAGCATCAGACCAATTACACGCTTCCGCTAAACGCTCAAACAACACAAAGAAAATGTCAGGGTCCAGTTCATTAAACTTTGGAACTAACCGTAAACTGACAGCAACATCAAATGACAGAGTGGGAGGAATACGTGCGGTTGACTCTTCAACCTTTGGTTCAGCCTGAAGCTTGTCTTCACTTATAAGGTCCAAACTATAACGCTCCAGCTGTAGCTTTTGTGTCACTAGCTCATGTCTTAACCTTTCTACCTCAAAAACATTCCTTTGTTCCTGTTGGAGTTGTAGCAGGAGGAGCTCTTTCTGTTGCTCAAATGTCAAGCCAGCCCCAAGCACAGTCAAAACTGGAGCCAACACTTTACCTGGCCTACTGACCTGAGCAGAAGCTACATCAAACAAACTAGCTACTTCTCCTGGAGAACTTGCACCCTCCATAGAAGAAGATATTCAGCTCCACCAATTGGGCCTTTACGTGGCCACCAACTCATTTTTATTTAGCTTCTTAGAAACCTCAACACTGTAATAGTCACCCACTTTTAAGAGCTGATCTCTCTTATGAGAATTGAGCAAATCCTTACATGGAGACTGAACAAAATCTTCAATCGAAGCCATTGTTACAGTTTCACCACCTAGGGGTGCTTTTTCCAGCACTGATACTCTATACAACACACAGGCCACAACTACAAACAGAGAAAGTTTTCCATCACCACGCAACAGGGTTAACGGCTGCTAAAAATATGGAACCCCCTCCCTCTGGCTAACTGCCTAACCAGAACTAGCTGACTCACTAAACCCTAGACTTCATGCAGGTTTGTGGCAGGATGGATTAAGCACAAAACCCAGCGACCCGGTTAACTTCCAGCACGCTGAAAATCACCTGGACAGTCCTGGAAGTGCCCCTGAGCACTGCTCTAACCACGTACTGCACAAAAACAACAAATTAAAACAAAAAAAGATCAATGGAGACAGCCAGTGCCCCGCATTGCTTATGCCTAGCAGGAAAAAGGGTTCCAAATTACTTACCAGCCCTCAAACCTTTACTGGGAGTTCAGGAAAACAAGTTTTAACATTACAGGCCAAAATCTATGGAGCAACATGCTTACTGGAACACAAATAGTCAAGCAACAAATTCCCTAGGACTACCAGAGCAACCCAAAATCTGTGTGAACACTCACTTCAACAAAACTTTACATTTACCGGATTCCCAGCACCAAAGTGATCCCGGACGAGCACCCATTTGTTACCGCCTGGCTCAAGGCCGGCAACAAAAAGGGAGGCCACACACAGATATAATAAGCAAAAAATGTGTTTATTTAACTTAAACAAGCAAGCAACGTAACTAATGGATGGGGTGTGTAAGTAGGAAGGTCATCAGTCATGTTAGGAGTGTGTGTTGAAAGGTGCAACAAACCAAACAAAGGACGTGGCTGCAGCAGGCCCAGCTGAGAGAGAGCTATGAATGCAAAGGGCGGTCCTTTATAACTTCTGCAGGCCCTGCCCAAAAGGTCAGGTACCTGCAGGCACTCCCTCCCGGCTCCGCCTAACAGCGACCTCCCAGCAACTGTAAGAGAGCAGAATGAGACAGGCAGGCGTACTGGAAAGGGTCCTCACAATATGACACAGAAATACAGAAATAAATACATGTGAAAATAAAGGAAAAAACTGTTTATGTAACCCTGACATAATTAATGAAGGAAATGATTGAAAATTCCAATGATTGCAATTGCAATAATAGGACAAATGACACTTTCAGTTTATTTTCCCTGCACAATAAAACAGTTGAAGGAACCCCAGAGTGTCAATGGTCACAAAGCAACAAAACTGTGGATTAGGGTGATGATTCTCTTTGCCGCCAGCAGATGGTGCAGTTGCTGCTGCTTCAGAGGAGACACATCAAGAGCAGGAAAGACTGTTCATCAAAGAAAAAAAGGATATGGAACCCTCACATCATCACTGAAGGAAGAGAGTGAGCATTCAAAAGATAATATGTAGTCAAAACACTACTTTATCCGTATCATTTTAACATGTCTGAGTGACACGCAGATATGATCCGACACTATGGATTAATAACTCAACACATGATCGTAAGTTTGTTACTAAATCATCCAATAAAAGATGAACTATGAACTTGTTTTTAAGTGTGAACTGACTCAACACTGCAAACAGCAGCTACTGAAGGCAGAAGTAGTAGAACTGGATCATCACACTCTTGTGACCAATCCTGCATGAGACTGAGGTCAGGACCGCCCTTACTCATTTGCATATGACACAGAAATACAGAAATAAATAAATGTGGAAATAAATAAATGTAGAAATAAAATTAAGACATTTATTTATTTATTTCCACATTTATTTATTTATTTATTTATACTTAAGTAATTTCTCGTACTTCATACAGATGTGCCAGGTTGCTCTGCCTGCATAGTTTGTCTGAAACTTTTCCAACTCAGATGGAAAGAGAGGTTTCTGACCATTCCTGTAATGTTTGACAGATACTGACACCTGCTTGTTGGCGTGAGTGGCCAACTGTGCCAGGTAAGATAGGAGCAGGGTTTGTATTTCTTTCTCAAGCCTGATGTAGCTATGTCTGTTCCATTTAATGTGAACAATCAACTGCAAGACAATAAAGAGAAGGTCTGAACCCATGCAACTTTATCCATGAACACTTTTTGTTTGTAATGTGGTTGACCAACACAATGAGCAGACAAGTTCTGATCAAGCAGCATCTGATCCTAAAGCCAGATTCATGCTTCTGCTTCAATGCTACACCACAGCCTACACATACATGTGTACCCTACTGTAATTCTATTTTCAGCACTAAGTAAACAAGCACTACCTGGTCTACAAGCAGCCCAACCTGTAGGTGCTCTGGGTTTTATGGAGGACGAGAAATAACTTAAGTATAAAGAAAGAAAGAAATGTTTAAATAAATAAATAAATGTGGAAATAAATATATAAATGTCTTCATTTTTCCCCCACATGTATTTATTTCTGTATTTCTGTGTCATATGCAAATGAGTAAGGGCGGTCCTAACCTCAGTCTTGAGCAGGATTGGTGAAAGGAGTGTGATGATTCAGTTCTACTACTTCTGTCTGTCAGTGCCGACTGTTGTGCAGTAGCTGCTGTTTGCAGTGTTGTGTCAGTTCACACTTAAAAACAACAAGTTCATAGTTCATCTTTTATTGGGATGATTAGTAATAAACTTACGATCATGTGTTGAGTTATTAATCCATAGTGTAGGATCATGTCTGTGTCGCTCAGACATGTTAAAATGACATGGATAAAGTAGTGTTTTGACTACATATGGTCTTTTGAATGCTCACTCTCTTCCTTCAGTGATGATGTGAGGGTTCCATATCCTTTTTTCCTTTGATAAACAGTCTTTCCTGCTCTTTCCAAGATGTGTCTCCACTGAAGCAGCAGCAACAGCGGTTGCAATGAAAAGTCTAAACAGCTTACAGCACCTGGTATTCCCAGACGGTCTCCCATCCAAGTACTAACCAGGCACGACCCTGCTTGGCTTCCTAGATCTGACGAGATTGGGTGTGTTTTTTTAAATTTTTTATCTCTTATTGTCAAAAAATACATATTTACAATATGGAGAGGAACTCTCCTTTCATATTCAATAAGAGCTCCTAAACAAAGCCATAACTAACTTTTACAGGTTATATGGAAAAATAAACAGAAGATAGAGGAGCAAAATTAAAAGAAAAAAACTAAACGGTCATCATTGTCCACTCTGTGCAAGAGGTTTTCTTTGTTAACAGATGTCAGGAATGAGTCCTTTTGTTAATAGCATTGTCCAGTGTGCTTTGAGTTTGTTTTTAAATAGGTGTGTTTTTAAGTCCCTTTTCTCCCTTAGGGAGGCCAAACAACCAAGTCCAGTCCCAATGTGGTTTGTCTACTCCCATCAGATGGCATTTTTCATTCAGCAGTTTATATACGTTTTTCTAAAAGCTCTGAGCGCGGTACAGTTCAAAAACATATGTTCTAGATTTTACTCTTCTATTCCACATACAGTACATACTCTTGAAAATGTATCTTTGTGTACTTCGTGTAGGACAATGCTCGTGAAAATTCTCCTGTGCCTTATTTTGAAATCTGTGTTGAAGTTAACTGGGGGAATGAATTTAAGATCTAGGTTTATCCATATGGTGTGTAGATTTTGTGCCGGAAAGGTTTTGGACCATGCTTGTTCACCTGGCGGTTTTTGGATATGTTTAGCTATTAGTATGTTGTAGAAAGTTTTGGTTTTGATTTGTTGTATTGGTTTTGATTTACCATCTAGACACAGGAGAAAACTCACGGAATTATCCTGCACTGTGGTTGTTTTTTATTTCTTTGCCCCATGTTTTTTTTAATGTAGTTGGCAACTTTTGTCCCCAAATCCTTTATGTATTTTCTCCTATACATATATTTTTTAGATTTTAATTGTTCTATCACCCTTTCTGTGTCAAACACACCATTTTTGCATACACTCATTACGTTTACGTCCCGCCTCTCTAAGGTGACTGCTCAATAGGGGTTTGCTTTTCCATGTAATAAAAGGGCTCGACAGGAAAGGTAATTTCAGCACATGCTTTTTTCCTTTACAGTCAGGTCTGAGGTAGGGCAGAATCTTGTCCCAAGCCTCCAGCACTTCCCTGTAGAAACCTGACAAGCCCGCCCGGACATTTCCCGGAGAGAAAGCACACAGGTTATACATGCTCTTTTCTCCGTGCTCTGCCAGGAGGCCCGTCAGGAAATCTTTCCAGGGCAGCTACCTGGTTGGATCTAAATATTTGCCTATTAATTTCACCCTCAATGCATCTCTTTTGGCACTGACATCAATCAAAGCTTAGCCCCCCTCCCTTTTGTAAGTAATCTGTATAAGTTATAGAAAATAAAGCGGAGATAAAGAGATCCGCCGTCTCATCTCCTCTGTCACACCAGAACGCTACAGTGTGTAGTATATGTGATATTTTTGTTTGACACTAGAGGTGGATTTTACACGTTCATGTTGAGTTTGCGGCGGGGTCTGCTTTGACGATGTCACTGACTTTAAACCATCATCCTGGGACTCGACTACTTTTCCAGTCGTGTCAGAATTTTCATCTGCTTTTCTTTTACGTGACCAGGTCCTAAGCCACCGATCCATTTTAATTCGAAGCTTTGCACCATACATCAATGCTTTGCACAGGCACATTCCCGAAGTTACGGCAGGGTCACACTTATTTTGATGTAAAACGGTTGCGGTGTTGCAAACAAAATGCCACCAAACAAATATTTTACATACTAGTTGATTTGATATTGAAAACAACACATATATGTCGCAGGCAGTTTGAGAAACACTGAAATTAAAACAGTGACATTTAAAATTTTAAAACACGATATGTTACTTGTCACCTCGCGGACCACTAGGGGTCGCTCACGGACCACACTTTGAGAAAGGCTAATCTAAATGATCTTAATATTGTGTCCCTCTCAGTTGTCAGAGTGAACCGTGCCAACCAACAGATCTTTGAGAGCATTAAGATTTGTATCATCACTAAAATGAGTCACGCACAAAATGATTCTCAAGGAAATGTTGACATGTATTGTTGACTTGACATCACCAACCCTGTAATAGTATAGTACTTGATCAGAGCCATGAATCCTGTGTCTCTGTGTATTCAGAAACATATGTACATTGGTTGATGTGCTTTTTTACATTTATTTACAATCTTTACTTACAAAAGCACACAGAGGGTTGAGGGTTAGAGGGTTTGTTTTGGGGAGTAGGTGAAGGGAAAGGCGTGGGAGAGAAAGGGATAAGACTGGGCAGTGGATGAAGGGGGAAGGGGGAAGGAGAAGTAGGTAATGTAAGAAGGGCTAAACGGTTTTCAGTAAAAACTGTGAGGCCTTCAACTCCTTCTCTTCTTCTTCTGATGCAGCTGCTTATTGTTCTTTGCTTTCTTGTCTGAAGATTTGTGTTTTCTCTCCCCTGTCTCGTGCTCCACCTTTACATTCTTCAGTATTAACAACTGTTGCATCTCACTGCTGCAACCTCCCTCAGATTGAGGCAGCTCTGCCTCACTGCTGCATCCTCCCTCAGACTGAGGCAGCTCCACCTCACTGCTGCTCTCTTCTTCCACTTGAGGCAGCTCCACCTCACTGCTACACTCTTCCTCAGACTGAGCATGCTCCTGGTGAAGTTTTGCCTCCAGAGCTGCACACCTGGCCTCAGTGCTCTTGAGCTGCTCTTCTTTTGACGCCAGCTTGGCCATGAGGTCAACCTGGGATCTTTTGCAAGCTTTCCTTGTCTCTACTGCATATATTATGAGCTCATCCTTGCGTTTGAGCTCATCTTGAAGCTGGCTCCTCTCACTTTTAAAAAGTTCCACCTCCTCCTTCAGAGCAATATTGGCTTCTTCCAGAGACTCTGCCCTGCTCCAGCATCTATTAGCCTTGGTTCTCTCGTGGTGCAGGAATGCCTCCAGAGCTGCACACCTGGCCTCAGTGCTCTTGAGCTTCTGGTGTTCTGCAGCCAGTTTGGCCTGGGCATCAAGTTTGATTGCCTTAGTCTCATGGCTTTAATAAGGTCCTCTCTTATCTTCTGGAGCTCCATTGGTAAAGGAAGTAGATTTGGTCAGCTGTTATCTTCGTTAATGAAAGCTGCTGTCTTCCCAGTCGAAGGTTTCAGAAACTGTGCCATCACTCCTAAAGCCTAACCCTAACCCCAGGATCAAAGGAAATATTACAACATTAACTAGATCAAAGGATATATAGTTATTTTTATCAAAGGACTAAAGTACAAGACTGCCACTGGGCGTTTCCAGTTATTTATATCAAAGGATTAAATTACATGGCTGCCACTGGAGATTGTTGTTTTTATCAGGAATTCTTTGGCACACCTGCTTACTTGGACTCACAGAGTAATGTATATGATTTTGGTGGTCTAAGTGCAAGGTTCTGTTTCCATGTCAAAGGCACTAATGGCAGAAGGAAAGAAAATATAATGATACTATACTATATTATCCTTTAACTGTAAACACTCTGTTAAATGTGATATGTGTGTGCGTCCTTACTCATTGTGTCCTGCAGAGGGTAATGTTCATGGTGCGTCATGGACATGATGTCACTACCTATGTATCTGTTCCGGTTGTGTTGTGAAACTGAGCGGCAGCTCATTGCATCTCCCTGTCTGATTGATTAAATATGCCTAGAGGAGGCTAAAGATAATTCTGTTATCTGAGAGTTTGAATCTCCACCGCAAGGCACTCCGCTCAACAGGTTATGGGCCCAGGAACGCAGGCTTAGAGCAACGAGTAAGGTAACAGAAGAAATTAACTGTTAGCCAAGAGGAGCTACTAGCTTGGTTTGAGTGAAGACGGCGCCGAGAGTCTCACGTGGAAACTAAAGACAATGAGGACACGGACATTCTACAAGCTGCGCAGCCCAAATTTTTGGAGATAAAGTGAACTTTGGAAAGAGAACGTTAAAATGGCCACAGCAGGAACGCCCCAGCAGATTATATTCGACGGAACTGAAGATAAGTATGATCTGTGGGAGACAAGATTCCTTAGCTGTCTACACATTCTTAAGCTAAAAGACACCATACTGCGAGTGCCCACGGATGACGCTGCATTAGTTGCAGACCCAGGGAAGAACGCAGACTGCTATGCTCAATTAGTGAATGCACTCGATGATAAGAGCCTGTCTTTGATTAGACATGAAGCTGCTGAAGATGGAAGGAAAGCTCTCAAAATTTTGAGGGAGCACTATTCTGGAAAGAGCAAGCCTAGAATTCTCAACCTGTACACATCCCTGACCACCATTCAAATGGCAGAAGGTGAAACTGTTACTGATTACATGATAAGGGCTGAGAATATTATGGAACAAAAGTGCAGCGGGATGGCTCAACGCAGAGGGACGGCGCTGATCTACCTACTAGACACCGATGGACGTCAGCACAGAGCCTGGCTGAAAGACGCACTGTATATGCCAACCTATCCACACGACATCTTCTCAGTGGCAAGAGGGACAAATGGTGGAGCTACAGTCACTTTCAAGAAAGGGGACAGTCACATGATTACCAAAGGTAACCACAGGTTTGATTTTCATGAAAGTGGTAACCTGTTTTACTTGCCAACAGTTGAAAAGAATGTTAATGGTGATAAATGTAATGTGTGCCACGACATGCAGACTTGGCATGAAATTCTTGGGCATTGCAATTATGAGGATGTGCAAAAATTACCGGATGTGGTAAGAGGCATGGAGATAAAAGGCAGTGCAACGAGGCCAGCACAACTTTGTGAAATTTGTACAAAAGGAAAATTCACACAGACAAGGAACAGAGAGCCAGACAGAAAGGCTACAGAACCTTTACAACTGGTTCACACTGATTTAGCGGGTCCTATGAGAACCCCAAGCATAGAGGGTCACAAATATGCTATGTCTTTTACAGACGACTACTCAGGTGCTATAACAGTGTACTTCCTGAAATCCAAAAGTGATGCTACACATTCCACAGAGAGATTCTTAGCAGACTCAGCACCTTATGGGAAAATAAAATGTCTACGGTCAGATAATGGAAAAGAGTATATTAATAGGGAATTCAAAGCACTGTTAACCAAAAATGGCATTAGGCACGAGACATCCGCACCATACTCGCCTCACCAAAATGGCACGGCCGAGAGGGGGTGGAGAACTCTCTATGAGATGGGCAGATGTATGCTGTTAGACAGCAAGTTACCAGACAAGCTATGGAATTATGCTGTACAGACAGCAGCCTACATAAGGAACCGGTGTTACAGTAGACGCACAAAGAAAACACCGTATGAAATGCTAACAGGCACGAAACCAAGCATGTCAAAACTTCAAAAATTTGGATCTATGTGTTTTGCCTACAACCCACAAGAGAAAGGGAAAATGGATTCAAGAAGTGTGCAGGGTCTTTTTATTGGTTACGATAAGAATAGCCCATCTTATCTTGTGTACTATAAAGACACTGAAAAGGTTCAAAAGCACAGGCTGGTAAAATTCACAAGCAAGACAGACAATTACAAAGAAATGCAGACACACGGGCCACACATCGAATGTCATGTCAGAGAGGTGTACCCCAAGGTACTTGACATTATGGAAAATGATGATGACAAAATGGGAAATGCATCAAGTCAAAGTGTTCAAGGTGATGTTTCTGAGGTTGAAGTTGAACTGCCAAGCACTGAGCATGTAACTAGGAAGAATCCACCTAGAACTAGGAGAAAGCCAGTGTGCATGCAAGATTATGAGACTGAGGATACAGTAGACAAACTGGTAACATGTGTGGACTCCTGTTATAGAGCTGTCTGTGACATACCACAAAACTACCAAGATGCTATAAGGTCTACCAAGTCACAGCAATGGATAAATGCAATGAATGATGAAATTCAGTCACTTGAGGAGAATAACACATTAAAAATTACCCAGTTGCCACCAGGCAAAAAGGCAGTGGGGGGTAGATGGGTGTATACCCTCAAGAGTGATACTGATGGGTCTGACAAGTATAAGGCCAGATTTGTTGCAAAAGGTTATAGCCAAAAACAAGGTATCGACTATGAGGAAACTTTCTCGCCTACAGCTGACATGACCACTGTTCGAGTTGTGTTGCAAAAGGCAGTGCAGGAAGATTTAGTTTTACATCAAATGGATGTGAAAACTGGTATGCAAATTACAGAAGTCACTGTATGGTCTTAAGCAGTCAGGCAGGAACTGGAATACTCTGTTACATGCATATCTTACTGAAAATGGTTTCGAACAAAATCCTGCTGACAACTGTCTGTACACAAGGGAAAAACAAGATGAAAAAGTGATTCTGATCATATGGGCTGATGATCTGATTATCGCTGCAAACACTGAAGAAGTTGTGAAAAGTGTCAAAATGATGTTCACTGAGAGATTTAAAATGAAAGACCTGGGGAAACTGAACAATTTTCTGGGAATAGATTTTAAACAATCAGATGGTCAAGTCACAATGACACAAGAGAGGTATGCCAACAAGATCCTATCAAAGTTTGGTATGCAAGATTGTAAGCCTCGAGAGACCCCATGTGAGTCTAAACTTAAATACACTGATGGTGCTAAGAAATTGGAGAATCCAAGGGTGTATAGAGAGGCAGTGGGAAGTTTGATCTACCTGGCAACATGCACTCGACCAGATTTAAGTTTCGTGGTCAGCAAACTTTCCCAGCATTTCTCAGAGCCAAGTGAAGAGCACTGGAACACTGTGAAGCACGTGTTCAGGTATTTAAAGGGTACAACAAACCATGGATTGTGTTTCAAAAAGGATGACACGGAGGCACTAGGTCTAATGGTCCATAGTGATGCTGACTGGGCAGGGGATGTCACAGACCGACGTAGCACCACAGGTTACTGTGCCAGTCTTAGTCAGAAAAGCTCTCTCATTTCATGGAAGAGCAGAAAACAACCAACAGTAGCACTATCTACCTGTGAGGCAGAATATATGGCCTTAGCCTCAGCTATACAGGAGTGTATGTACTTACAACAACTACTGAAGGGAATTGATAAATATCAGTATGCCCAAACCAAGGTGTTCGATGACAACCAAGGAGCAATTGCACTGGCCAGGAACCCAGTTAACCGGCAAAGGTGTAAACATATTGATATAAAATATAATTTCATTCGTGAAACTGTGAATAGTGGGAGGATCTGTTTAAAGTATTGTTCCACTGACAACATGGTTGCTGACTTGATGACAAAACCAGCCACAAAGCTAAAACTCCATAAGTTTGCACAGTATTTGTTTGGCACATAAAGTGCAAGAAGAATGTGCCAATATGTTTTTATTTACTTTTGCACTGAAGACCAAAGGGAGAATATTTTTGTTTATTTTCTACCACTGAGTGTATCACAATAAGCAAAGGTCGAGTGGGGGTGTTAAATGTGATATGTGTGTGCGTCCTTACTCATTGTGTCCTGCAGAGGGTAATGTTCATGGTGCGTCATGGACATGATGTCACTACCTATGTATCTGTTCCGGTTGTGTTGTGAAACTGAGCGGCAGCTCATTGCATCTCCCTGTCTGATTGATTAAATATGCCTAGAGGAGGCTAAAGATAATTCTGTTATCTGAGAGTTTGAATCTCCACCGCAAGGCACTCCGCTCAACACACTCAAGTTCACTCTTGTGGCCTCTTTAATGTGATCTCAAAAACAACTGGAGGGATTTCCTTCAATTTTGGACCACTTGTCTCTCAGCTGGGATCAGCTGATCAGATTTCAGTGGTCAAAGGTCACAGTGACCATATATGAAATACTTGGAGGAAGGACTCGAACGCAGAGTTAGGAGAGAGCTCATTCAGCTTGGGTGTTTATTTGTCAAACAAATACAATAAACTGGAGAACAGAGGGTGCCTCGAAAAAGAGGGAATGATTACAAAACTTACAAATAAAAATCCTACCTTCCGAGAGGGGATAAGGGAAAAAAGAAAACAACACTTAACTAAGATCTACTCTGAAGAGGGCTATGTGGAAGCTATGAAAATGAGTTACAAATCAAATCTCCTCCTGAGAGGGAATAAATTACCAACATTAACTTAAACAAAAACTCCTACAATGAGGGATCAGCTATAATTAGTTACAAGAAAGTAAATCTCCTCCTAAGAGGGAAAAAACTATCAACCTATACTAAAATAAAACTCCTACAACACTTCTAATATATATAAACAAAAATCACCTCTGAAGAGGGACAAGATCTAATGATAAACTAAACTATGCTAAACATAGAAGCTATGAAAACTATGAGGCAAAAGGCCAACAAAAAACACTCTTAACGAGGCAACCGACTGTGACTATGGATCTTACTCGAGACAAAAAGGCTGGTGATGCAATAGGACAAGACACACTGGCACAGGACCAAGGGGACACGCAGACTATAAGCACACATGGAGGTAATGGGAAACAGGTGAGTATAATCAGGATCAGGGAAGACAATCAGACCGAGGCACATGAGGAAGGGCAAGTGACCTGAAACAAGAGGAAGGTTACTTTTTCAAAATAAAACAGGAAGTCACAATACAAACATGGAGACAGGACAAAAACTTAACTTGATTTTACTGTGGTGTGACAATACCCATGTGAAACCCATGTGATCACCACATGTGCTACCATTCATTCTACACATGCTCAATATGTTGCAACATCTTTTTTTGTAAGGAACAGTCGAACACTGATTTCACTCTTTTGTTGTTGTAAACAGTGAATATGAAAGATGGTTCCAAAAAAGCATTTGATATACATATTGAGAGAGAGAGACATGAACCTATATCAGTGTTTCTCAAACTTTTTCAGACAAAGGACCACTTAACCCATAAAAAAACACTCACAGACCACCTAACTCAAAATAGTGCCAAAATGTATTGTAACGGACTGATAGTTCTGTGTTGTTCACTGTTGTCACTGTTATCTGTGATTGTGTTGTGTTCAGCTGTTTAGTGTCGTTGTTGCTGAAGCAGTGTGTTTTCCCACATCATTGAAAGTATCCATCAACAGAGCGAGCATGGAGAGAGTGGCTTCATTCAGGTACATGGGGACACACATCACTGAGGACCTCACCTGAGGACCTACAATCAACCACAACTACCTCCTCTTGCACCTCTCTTTGCACTATTTTGTATAGTTTTTAATGTCCTGTAAACATGTTTATTTTATTGTTATATTGGATTTCTTTTTTTACAAAATGCACATTTCAGTGGTAGCTGCTATAATTTCGCCATGCTTCATTGTGTGATGACTTAAAACGCATTCTATTTGGGGGAACAAGATGGCGTCGCAGACACTGTTACTGAGGGAGCTCCGGTGGCATTTGTCAATTTATATTTTGCTTCAGATATGTTGACGGTGAAAAGTATAGAATTTTTGACGGAAAGTGTTTTAACATGAGCCTGGACAGTTATTTTTTTTAAGCTTTGGATAACATGCCCAGAAACACGAAAAATTTGTCAAAGAGCAACCCTGTAAGTGAGGAAGAGCTAAGTGCCACACCCGAGACACCGAGCATGGATGTTAGCTCAGGCTCTATGGAACCGGGTATTGTTCAAGCCCTGGACAGAATAACTAATAACCTTACTAAGGTAATTGACACCAAGATTTCTGCTGTCCTGCACGCCATTAAAGAACAGACCTCGCAGCTACAGGCGGTCGTCGCCCGAGTGGGTGAAGCGGAGAAACGGATTGCTGATGTGGAGGCCACAACGACATCATCGGAGGCGAAGTTAGCGCATCTCGAGAAGCAAGTGCATGATATGTGGGAGCACATAGATGATATCGACATCCGAGGGCGTAGGTGCAATGTACGTGTAGTTGGCGTGCCCGAAGGCTCAGAAGGCTTGGATTCAGTGAAATTCAAGCCTTCTGAGCTCCCTGAGTACCTCCGTATGGATACAAAAGCAGGACAGCTGAAGCTTGATCGGGTACACCAGTCCTTAGCACCCAAGCACGGCACCAGTCAACGTCCCGGGCCGCTGATAGTGAAGTTTCATAACTTTACCAATAAACAGCGCATGATGGAGGCAGCTCGTCGGCTTGGACCCCGCCGGTCTAACCAGGATGACTCTGCTGCCACGGGACCCAGAGTCTCCTTCTTTAATGACTATTCAGCTGAGGTGGTCCGGAGACGAAAGGCTTTTGATGACATAAAGGCGCTGAGGAAAATGAACATGGACTACGAGTTACTCTACCCAGCTACTCTGAAAGTGACAGTAAACGGGACGCAGAAGAGATTCAACACCCCGAAGGAAGCCGCTGCACTCCTAAACTCACTGGAACAGAGACGTGAGGACACTGCTTCCCAGTGATATGTCTGTTAGCTAGCCTATAGCTCCATGTTATCTGATTTCATCCATACACATTACGTGAGTATGTTCTGATTGTTTATTCTATGTGTGAAGGTCAGGAGAGAACAGGGTGCAGCCTCATTCATTTATTATTGACAGATCTGTTTCTTTTTCTTTTTTATTATGAGGCTTGTACAGAGGGAATGGTGGGGAAGAGGTTCAAAGGGCCCTGCAGGTTAGGTAGCAGGGATAGCCTCCATTGTATTTGGGTTTTTTTGTTTTTGTATAATAGTTCCTGTTCAGATTTGTTTTTCTCCCAGCTCAGTGACTGTTTTTACTGTAATAAGCGGTTTCAGATTTTTGCTTTCAGTGAGTCATATATCTATATAGAGGGTTTGCTTAAACGGTATGGCAGGTAATAAACTACGCTTGTGTACATGGAATGTAAGAGGGGTACATAGTCCAATTAAAAGAAGGAAAATACTCACCTTTCTGAAAAAAGAAAACATTGATATTGCACTTTTACAGGAAACAAATTTGGACGATGTAGAACATCTGAAAGCAGGAAGGGTATAGTTGAGCAGGTATTTTTCTCCTCATTTACCTCAAGAAGTAGAGGGGTGGCAATTCTTGTGAGAAAGAATCTTCCTTTTTCATTGATAGAATGTGTTAAAGACAAAAGTGGTAGGTATGTTATAATCAAGGGGGTCCTACAAGGTACAGTTATTTCCATACTGAATATTTATTACCCCCCTGCTCACCCATCAGATTTTATAACTAAAGTATTCCTGGATTTCTCTGAGATTCAGTCAGATATTTCCATAGTGGGTGGAGATTTTAATTGTATACTGAATCCCCTTATTGACAAACTCCCACACAAAGTTTCGCCTCTTTCTTCACAAGCTAAATCACTCAATTCTATATGTGAAGATTTAGAATTTGTTGATGTATGGAGGAGGACAATTCATCCTCTGGGTAAAGAGGACACTTTCTTTTCTGCACCCCATAAATGTCATACTAGGATCGATTTTTTTTTTTCCTGGGCTCTCCTTACATTCATTTTTATCTTGTGCAATAGGCAGTAATGTCATCTCAGATCAATTTAAGGGTATAGGAAACAGAGTAAAATACTGGAGACTGACTACTTCTATTTTAAAGGATCATACCTTCGTATCCTATTTCAATACTGAGTTTAGATACTTTCTGTCTATAAACTCTCAGTCAACAGATAACCCTGCCCTCCTGTGGAAAACTATCAAGGCATATACTAGAGGGATTATTATTTCATTTTCAGCCAGCACACGGCGGGAAAAACTGAGGACCAAAATTTTTTAATGACTGGACTTAAAACAAAAGAAAGAACCTATGTTAACTCTCCAACTCCTGCTTTGTGGCGAGATATATCTGCCTACTATATCTACTGAGCAGCAAACCAATCTTAACACTCCCATATTCAGAGAGGAAGTATTGAATGCTATAAAAACCTTACAAAACGGAAAAGCCCCTGGACCTGATGGGTTTGGTAGTGAGTTCTATAAAGAATTTGGTGATTTATTAGTAAACCCATTACTTGACATGTTTAATCATTCTTTTTTGCATAATACATTACCTCAGTCTCTAAGAGAAGCAAATATTTCTCTCATACTGAAAAAGGGGAAGTGCGTGGAGTCCTGTTCCTCTTATAGACCGATAGCTCTTCTTAATGTGGACCGGAAGAAACTTTCAAAAATCCTAGCTACTTGGCTTGAAGACCTCCTGCCTAAAATTATAAAAGAAGATCAAACAGGTTTTATAAAAGGTCGTAACTACTGTAACAATGTCAGGCGCCTTCTCAATATAATTCAGGCTTTCCAGCAAATAGATATTGATGGTCTAGTGCTTTCTCTAGATGCTGAGAAAGCCTTTGACCGAGTAGAATGGGCTTATTTATTTTATGCTTTAAACAAATTTGGTCTTGGGCATAATTTCATTAGGTGGGTCAAAATTCTGTATGATAGTCCTCAGGCTGCTATTTTGACTAATGGGCTTAAATCAGACAGTTTTCCTTTGTATAGAGGAATGAGGCAATGCTGCTCCCTGTCACCCCTCTTATTTGCCATTGCCATTGAACCGTTAGCGGAGGCCATAAGGATGGTACCTGCTATACAGGGTTTGCTAGTTGATTATGAGCACAAGATAAGTCTGTATGCAGATGATGTTTTGGTATTTATATCCATCCGGAGACATCAATACCAGCTCTACTTAACATTATTGATCTATTTAGCAAATTTTCTGGATATAAAATTAATTTGAACAAGTCTGAAGCCATGCCACTTGGGAGCCTCAATTCAATACCAGCTGCTTTGACTTCTTTTCCCTTTAAGTTGTCTCCTGCAGGTTTTGTATATTTAGGTGTATTCATAACTCCTAAATTTAAACAAATGTATAAAGCCAATTTTGTTCCCTTGTTCGAGAAGGTGAGGCAGGATTTGGAGCGATGGAACTCTTTGCCTGTCTCCTGGCCAGGACGTATATCCTTGGTTAAAATGAATGTATTACCTCAATTGTTATATCCAATCCAAATGATTCCGGTCATATTTTCAAATAGGCTGATAAAAGACCTGAATGGCTGGCTAAGTTCTTTTATATGGAGCAAGTGCAGACCAAAACTTAAGATGGCTGCCGAGCTCTGTAGGGGGTCTAGATTTACCAAATATCAGAACATATCAGCTATGTACTCACATGAGGTATGTTTATGACTGGGTCGTAAGCAACTCAAACTCTATTTGGTTGGGTGTTGAAGCTTCCCTTTCAAAGTATCCACTAAGGGACTTACTACTTTTTAAGAAATTTAAAAATATCAGACTGAGTTGCAATAATCCGGTTACACTTAATACAATTAAGGCCTGGCGATTAGTGTGTCGACTTGAGGGAAGGTCAAAGTTCACATCTGTTTTCACCCCTATTGTGAATAATCCCGATTTCCAGCCTGGGATGGTTGATACTGGTTTTGAACAGTGGAGAGTTAATGGCATTCATATATTGAAGGACCTACTCTCTGGTAATGCAGTTATGACATTTGAACAAATGATAGAGAAATATTCTATCCCCAGACGTGCCTTCTTTCGGTATTTGCAGATAAGGCACTATGTCTTGCACAGTTCTACGTTAGTTGAGAACCATGAAAGCTCTCTGGTTGAGAAATTATTATTTTTAACAGGTAGAGAGGTATCCGTAAGTTTAATAATGTATGTAATGTAAGTAATGTATCTCACGACCCCGAATAGGTTGCAGAAGTTTAAAGGCACATGGGAGAAGGAGCTAAATATTATAATTGATGATGAAGAATGGAAGGATGTCTGGAGATATGCTAAATCAATTTCAGTTTGCAATCGTGCCCAAGCAATACAATTAAAAATTATACCGAGAATGCACATATCCCCCGCAGACATTATTTCAATCCTACTCTCTCACCCACGTGCCTTAAATGCAAGATAGAAACTGGTACCCTAACTCATTGTTTTTGGTCATGTCGGAAACTGCAAATGTATTGGTCCAATGTATTATCTGAAATGGAGAAGATATTTGTTTTAAAACTGGAGATGGACCCTGTGTCTCTTATACTGGGCCTCCCAAATCAACGTTTAACATCAAAACATAATAAGAGGCTGTATTGTATTCTTACTTATGCAGCGAGGAAGAATATTTTGTTACAATGGATCAATGAAAGAGTACCAACTGTTCAAGGCAGGCAGGGAGTAGTGTTTGATCTAGTGTCATTAGAGTACCTTACATGCATATTACATTTAAAAACAGACCAATTCTATAAAGTCTGGGAACCCTATTTGAACCATGTAGAGCCTGGTGTTTCTAATATAATGTTGCAGGGATTTTCTTGATTGCTCATACCGTACATGTCTGTAACCCCAAGTATTATTTATATAGATCTAAGCTGATGGTTGTTTTTTTATTTTGTTTTTTTGTTGTTGTTTTGTTTTGTTTGTTTGCCTGTTTTGCTTTTCATTCCTGTAGACCATACTATGTATCCATCCTTTACTTGTAAAAGTGGGAAAAAAATATATATATATATTGTTAAAATGAAAAAAAAAAAAAAGTTTGGGCACCCCTGATCATTTTCAAGATTTTCCTTTATGTATCATTGGTTGTTCGGAACAGCAATTTTAATTAAATATATCATATAGCAGACAAACACAGTGATATTTAAGAAGTGAAATGAAGTTCATAGGATTTACAGAAAGTGTGCAATAATTACTTAAACAAAAGTAGGCAGGTGCATAAATTTGGGCACCCCAACAGAAAAATTACATCAATATTTAGTAGATCCTCCTTGTGCAGAAATAACAGCCTCTAAACGCTTCCTATAGCTTCAAATGAGGGTCTGGATTCTGGTTGAAGGTATTTTTGACCATTCTTCTTTACAAAACATCTCCAGTTCAGTCAGGTTTGATGGTTTCCGAGCATGGACAGCCCGCTTTAAAACAGACCACAGATTTTCAATGATATTCAGGTCTGGGGACTGAGATGGCCATTCCAGAACATTGTACTTGTTCCTCTGCATGAATGCTTTGGTAGAATTTGAGCTGTGTTTTGGGTCGTTGTCTTGTTGAAGTATCCAGCCCCGGTGCAACTTTAACTTTGTCACTGATTCTTGAACATTGTTGGCAAGAATTTGCTGATACTGACTGGAATCCATGCGACCTTCAACTTGAACAAGATTGCCAGTACCTGCACTGGCCACACAGCCCCACAGCATGATGGAACCACCACCAAATTTAACTGTGGGTAGCAAGTGTTTGTCTTGGAATGCTGTGTTCTTCTTCCGCCATGCATACCGCCCCTTGTTATGTCCAAATAACTCAATTTTAGTTTCATCAGTCCACAGCACCTTCTGCCGCATTACTCTCCCATACAGCATCTCCTTGTGCAAAGTGCGCTGAATAGTTGAACGATGCACAGTGACTCCATCTGCAGCAAGATCATGTTGTAGGTCTTTGGAGCTGGTCTGTGGGTTGAGTTTGACTGTTCTCACCATCCTTCGCCCCTGCTTATCTGAGATTTTTCTTGGCCTGCCACTACGGGCCTTAACTAGAACTGTGCCTGTGGTCTTCCATTTCCTCACTATGTTCATCACAGTGGAAACTGACAGCTGAAATCTCTGAGCTAGCTTTTTGTATCCTTCCCCTAAACCATGATGTTGAACAATCTTTGTTTTCAGGTCATTTGACAGTTGTTTTGAGGCTCCCATGTTGCCAGTCTTCAGAGGAGATGCAAAGGGGAGAACAACTTGCAACTGGCCACCTTAAATACCCTTTCTCACGATTGGCTTCACCTGTGTATGTAGGTCAAGGGTCAATGAGCTTACCAAACAAATTTTGTGTTCCAATAATTAGTGCTAAAGGTATTCAAATCAATAAAACAACAAGGGTGCCCAAATTTATGCACCTGCCTACTTTTGTTTAAGTAATTATTGCACACTTTCTGTAAATCCTACTTCATTTCACTTCTTGAATATCACTGTGTTTGTCTGCTATATGATATATTTAATTGAAATTGCTGTTCCGTACAACCAATGATACATAAAGGAAAATCTTGAAAATGATCAGGGGTGCCCAAACTTTTTCATACCACTGTATGAATGTCACTATGTACCTTTAATCTGCACTGCAAACTGAGGAGTGAATATAACATAAATTGCTGATGATTACAATAAGTTTAAGACAGATATTACGAACGAATCAAACAATATACTCTATGTGTAACAATCAGTATGTAGTGTATGTATAACTTGTGTGAAGAAATGATATTGTTTTTTTTTAAAAAGGGCAGTCTGAAAAAATAAAATATAATGGTGTCAAATCAGAGACAAATATCTTGTAAAAAAATAGTAAATGGTTTGGACAGATATAATGGTGTCAAGAGTAAGAAAAACTGTGAAAAAGTAAAAGTGACTCCGAATGGTACGGTAGGGGCTCTCCAGAGGGAAAGTCCCAGCTCCAAGGCCAAAAAGCAACCCAGGTGTTTGGAGGCTTTCCAGGGGTAAACTCAAGTCCAACGTACCAAAGTAACCCCGGTGCTTGGAGACTTTCCAGGGAGAAGGTCGCAATGTTAGACCCTCCTCTGTAACCATTAAGATTAGATCACGATGTCAGACCATAAATGATAGATGTAATGATAGACCAGTCAGATTAGTAACAGGTGTGGCCCTTAAGGATAGATAAAGCGGCGACACACCACTGATAGTCAGAGTTTTTCTCTGGTGTGGCTCCGGCTCGCTGCTGAATGCTCTTGGGTTTTCTTGTCGACAATAAAACTCTGCTGCTTTTAAGTTAACTTCTCCTGCTTTTCATTTGACTGAATTTTTTGACTTTTGAACCAGTTTTTTTAACTTAGTTTTCACCACAACACAATCCAGAGTAGACTTATGCCTAATCGCGTCTAACACTTTCTAAGAAATAACATTTTTCAAATTTGAATTCAACGCATGGAGTGATCATGCATATATGCACCTGTGTGTCGGAGGTTAGTTGATAAGAATGGAGGAGGGATTTGGTGCCTCAACTCCAGCCTCCTAGATGACACAGTATTTAAAAAGAAAATAGAAAAATTCCTAAAGAACATTAAAAATGACCTAATGTTTATATATGATGTGTGTGAATATTGGGAAGACGTGAAAAATAGAATTAAAAAAGCATGTATTAATTACAGCAAAACCAAAAGCTGGGAGGTGTCACACCGCGGTGAGGTTTGTCTTGTTCTGGGTTTTTGTCGAGTGACTTCCTGTTTTATTTTGAAAATGAACTCTCCTCTCATTTGAGGTCACTTGCCCTTCCTCATGTGTCATAGCTCTGATTGTCTGATTGTGTCCACCTGTTCCTCATTACCTTCATGTGTTTTATAGTCTGCGTCTCCCTTTGTCTTGTGCCTTAGTGTATCGTTTCTGCCATGCACCCCAGCCAGTCGCCATAGTCCATGTTATATCTCAGCTTTGCTCGTCGCATGTGATTTTTTGTTCTATTTAAGAATTTTATAGTGAGTAGTGGAGCCTCTGATTTTTAGGACTGCGTTTTCATTTGGTCTATTTTGAACCGAGTTTGTTTTCCTCCTAATGGAGTGATTTTCTGTTCATACATTTCTCTTTGGTTTTTTTGTGTGTTTTTTCCCTCCTTCACGGAGTGGGTTTGTGTTATTGGAAGAATTATCTTCCTGTTTATTTTTGGATATTTCTTCATGGACCGGATAGCTAATTTTTCATAGCCTTTTATTTTGGTCACTCTGTTTGAGGGGTTGAAAAATATAAAGAAAAATCTGGAGTCACGTGACGCGATGCGAGAAGAAGCCACGGAGTAGGTAGCTCTGCACTGCATCGCTGCCTTTATCCTTTAAAATATTTACACCAGAGATAGTAGCACCCAGTATATTTGCTATTTGTTAAGAGGGTGCAAAAAAAAGAAAAAAAAATGTTGAAACTGGTTAAGACCTTGGCTTGTGGAGATATTAAAAGACATCTACGATCACACGGGGCTGACACCATGATGCAAGACCAAGAAGCTAACGAACCCGACCAGCAAGAAGCTAACGATATAGCTCAGGATATCAGTAACATTTACTCAGCACTAACAAAAATATCTGAAGATCTGGGGGGGCTGGCAGAAATATGTCACACCACCGCGTCGGTAGAGACCAAACTGTCATCCCTAATTACAAGAATGGATGACATGGAGAAGCGAGTGGAGTCATTGGAAATGACTGAGCAGGAATGGCAAGCTAACCCGCCAGCTAGCAAGTCAGATGTCGGACAGATCTGGGATAAACTACAAGACATGGAGGACCGCTCGCGACGCAATAATGTTCGCTTTGTCGGCTTTCCGGAGGGCAAAGAGGGAGGAGATGTGGTGACATTTTTGGAGGAGCTGCTGCCAAATTTGCTGAACATAGAAGGGAGACGAGAGATTGAACGGGCACATCGGATTACTGGCCAGCGACCCGCACCAGGTGACAGACCCAGACCAATACTGGTCAGGTTTCTGAGATCGTCGGACCGGATGCGGTGCTGCGCGCACCGAGGAACAAGGGCAAGCTGAGCTGGGGAAACACCACAATTATGCTTTTCCCCGACTACTCCAGAGCTACCCAGATGAAGCGCGACAAGTTCAAGGAATGCAAGAAAAAGCTGCATGAACGTTAGGTACGCTTCAGGATGCTGTTCCCGGCTAAGCTGAGAATCGAATCCGGCGAGGGTGAGAGTGCGTTTGATTGTCCCTGGAAAGCCATGGCTTTCATAGACGCTATGCAGTAAGTACTGAACGACGGATTTGGTCTCATTCTCATCCCACGCACCCAAATGTTCAATTAAAGGCACTGGTGTAGACTCATTGCCACGGCAGCGACGCGTAAGGGGTCACGACGAGTGGAGTCTCGCGGACCAGACACGGACCGTCGGACCTTCGTTGGAGGGACTTCTGTGGGGGTTGAAATGTGCAAAGTTCAGGTTCAGTTGCACACTCTTTGTTTTGTTAGGTTCATGGGGATTGCGTTTAGTTACCACCACTGTGTAATGATATTGCTTTTGATAAATGGTTATGTTATTAATGTGTGGACAGGCATGTCCTCACAAATAGGTTTAATGCGTCTCGCCACTTGGAATGTAAATGGGCTGGGGAACCCTGTTAAGAGAAAAAAGGTCATGACGATGCTCAAGAACAAAAAATATGACGTGGTGTTTCTTCAAGAAACGCACATGTCAAAGGAGGAGTCTGAGAAACTTTGTGCAGGATGGGCTGGACATGTTTTTTACAGCATAGGCTCTAGCAAGAGCAAGGGTGTTATAACTTTAGTAAGTAAACATTTACAGTTTAAATGTCTCAAGCAAATTAAGGATGATTCGGGATGGATGATTATTGTACTGGCTGAAATACAGTCTCAGAAGATGATCTTGGCTAACATATATGCACCTAACCTGGATGATCACATTTTTTTTACTGATCTTGAAAGGAAATTACAAACCGCTGGGAATCATGCTGTTGTTTTGGGGGGGGGTTAATCTATTAATGGATCCAGCTCTCGACCACAGCGGGGCAGTGTTGCATAAAGTACCAAGGGCTGCTATAACATTACAGAGAATTTGGAAATCTTTCGGACTAATAGATATTTGGAGGATCATGAACCCCTCGGGTAGGGATTACACTTTTCTTTCAGCAGTACATAAGACCTATAGCCGAATAGATGTTTTCCTAATATCCAAAGCACTCACCTCTTCTGCTATGGGTTGTGAAATAGGGAATATTCTTATCTCTGACCATGCTTGGGTCGGCTTGGACCTATTACCCCAGAGCGAGAGAAGAAAGTCTTACAGATGGCGTTTAAACTCGTCCCTTCTGCAGGACTCAGTAAATGTTGAGTGGCTAAGGACAGAACTCAATAATTATTTGGAGATTAATTGGCAGTCTGTATCATCAGCAGGTGTCGCGTGGGAGGCCCTAAAGGCTGTGATTAGGGGACGTATTATCCAACGCACGTCATATCATAAGAAAATGAGACAGGCCCTTATTAGTCTAGTTCCTAAGAAAGGGAAAGATTTGGATGAATGCAAAAATTACCGTCCTATTTCATTAATGCAAATTGATGTTAAGATCATTTCGAAAATTTTAGCAAAGCGATTAGACAGTGTAATTACATCATTGATTCATACTGACCAAGTGGGATTCATACGGGGTCAGAGCTCCTCAGATAATATTAGACGCCTTATTGAGGTCATGTGGTCGGTAGCTGACACCCAGTCCCCGGTTGCTGCAATCTCTCCAGACGCCGAAAAGGCGTTTGATATGGTCGAATGGAGGTATTTATTCAAAATTTTAGAAGAGTTTGGATTTGGTAGTACCTTTATGAGATCTCAGATTATTTTATGTTGGGGAGAGGAACCAGACAGGGATAACCCCTATCCCCTTTGCTCTTCTGCTTAGCTATTGAGCCTCTGGCAGCAGCCATACGTGGGGTGACTGATTTTCCGGGGGTCATTGCAGGTGGGCATCTTATGACATCTTATTACTGGTCTCCGACCCTAGCAGATCTGTACCGTGTCTTCTTGGAATTACAGACTTATTTTCAAAATTCTCCGGATACAGGGTAAACTGGTCCAAGGCACTCCCCTTAACAGCTTATTGCCCCTCCACGGCCTTCCACCCAGGTGCATTTCAGTGGCCTCAGCAAGGTATCATGTATTTGGGTATATATGTTTTTCTAGACACCTGAAAGATGTGGTCAAAGTCAATTTTGACCCATTATTACAAAACATTTCTTGTGATGTTGAAAGATGGGCAACTCTTAATCTGTCCATGGCAGGTAAAGTTAATGTTTTGAAAATGAACTGTGTTCCCAAACGTAATTATATTATCCAGTCCCTCCCCTTAGAAATTCCCCACTATTATTTTAAAAGGTTCGACAGAATATCCAATATATTTCTTTGGAACGGTAAACGCCCCCATTTGAGCCACAGCATGCTACAAAGACCAGCTGATAAAGGAGGCTTAGGGCTATCAAACATGTTATTTTACTATAATGCTTTTAATTTAAGGCACCTGGCCCACTGGTCTCTCCCTCCTGAAAGAGCCCCTCCGTGGTACTGTCTGGAACAAGCTGTAGTGGCCCCTCTGTCACCCATGCAAGTCCTGTCTACTAAATTAAGTATAAAAGCAAAAACACATCCAATACATGCTCATCTTAAATTAATTTGGACTAGAGTTGCTCGAATATTTAAATTTGATCCTTTTCTAAATGTCTCTTCAAGTACCTGGTTAAATCCTAAATTGCGAATTGATAAATTTTCCTATTTATTGGAAGATATGGCAGGAGAAGGGAGTGGTCACTTTGGGGGATCTGTATTGTGATGGTTCTTTAAAATCTTTTGGGGAGTTGGTGCGGTGGTTCAGCATCCCTACTTCCCACTTTTTTAGGTACCTGCAACTCCGACATATGTTAGGGTTTTTTTTGGGTCCGCTGTATCGGTTCCCCACAATGCAGAGCTCCTAGATAAAATTTTAAAGAGCTATGGAAAAGGACATGAAGCAGCTGTTTATTATTCTATGTTGATTCAGACTCTTGGTAATGGGCCCATTGCAGCTCTGCAGAAGACATGGGAAAGGGATCTGAACTTGACATTTAGTGATGAGGATTGGATCGGAATTTGTAAAAATATTTAAGGAGTTTCAAGGGATGCAAGAGTACGCCTTATTCAATTTAAAATTATGCATCGTTTTTATTGGACTCCCTCCAGATTATTTAGATTAGGATTATTATCCACATCAGATTGTTGGTGATGCAAGTCTGAGGAAGGTACTTTAATTCATGTGTTATGGTTATGTCACAAAGTCCAAAAATTCTGGACCAATGTTTATATGATAATCTATGTGAGATTACACAGATGTAAATTCCATTTTGTCCTAGATTGTTTATTTTGAGTGATCATTCAGTTCTGACAGGACAGGATATAACATATTAAAAGCTTTGTCCAAAAAAGTATTATGATTGGCAGACAAATACTTGTCAGGGGATGGAAGACGGAGGGGGTGCCCTCTCTGCAAGAGTGGGCTGTGGAGATGGCACGAGTTGCAGCATTCGAAAAAATGTCATATAGACAACTGGGTAGACTGGATCTATATGAAGCAAAGTGGGGCAAATACTTAACTTCTTTAAGAGGCCCCTGAAAGGGGGTATAAAGTGGAGAGACGCAAGTTTTCAGTTAATTGTGTATAAATATATAAATGTGCTTCTTATTATTTTTGTATGTATTTTATTTTGTGATTGTTACTTTAATCTCTTTATTTGTTAACAGAATATTGCATTAATGCAGTGCTTGTTGTATTTATTTCTTGTATTGACTTTCCCTCAAATCATTTTCTGTGTCTATTTTTGTTTTGGTTTATCTTACATCATGTCTTCATCAATGTAGTTAGTGTAACTATAAAAGTTGTACATGAAGGAGCA
>NC_091097.1:20505360-20653994 GCF_024713975.1 Paralichthys olivaceus | reverse complement strand
GTGTGTGTGTCTGTGTGGGTCTGTGTGGTGTGTGTGTGTGTGTGTCTGTGTGTGTGAGTGTGTACAGGGCACAGGACAGTATGACCTTGTGAACTTTTGACGAAGCGCGTCGATCACTGTTCTCCTCTGGGTCTGTGTCTCAGATCTCGTGTTCTTATATCTCTACATCTTGTATCGTGTGTGTTATGAGCCTGACACCAGTTTGGGATCAATTACCTCCGTCCGATCAATCCATCAATCCCCCCCCCCCCCCCCCCCCCCCCCCCCCCCCCCCCCCCCACCTCCCCGCAAAGATAAAAAGTGTTTTGATTGATTGATTGATTGATAATAAATATTTGACAATCAGGTTTTATCATATTATGATTTAAGTGTTTTAATTCGCAGCCCTTCATGGTGGTGGTGTGATTCTGTGCACGAGCAGGTGTAGAGCTAAAAAAAAAAGAGAATCACAGAAAACTCTGCGTCAGTATTTGAACGACACGACGTTTACAAATCATGAAGATGGGCGTGATCACGAGAAGGCGTGATGTCACTCCTCTCGCACTTTAACATAATGTCAACAAAATATTATTCAAATTACAAGACACCGCTGTTTGGATCACGCTCTGCATTCACGCCACCGGGCCTCCAGTGGATCCAACCTGGACCAGAAAACACTAACCATTTATTTTGGGTTTATGAACTATGCAAATAAATGCTCCCAAATCTATCTCGGGCTTGGAGGACGTGTTTTATGGGGGTTGTAAAACTCCACACAAACACATAAAGCAGGCCTGTAAAAATAATGTGTGCTCTGCATAAATGCTCATTTGGACTAATGAATTAGGGGAGCAATGAATGGCTGCGTAAAACTCCACATCCTCCCCGGGTGATGCCAACGCAGGGAGGCATTATGTATGATGTGCATGATCAGTGTTTCTGCATGTGTGTGTGTGTGTGTGTGTGTGTGTGTGTGTGCAGGAGGAGGGGCGACTCTTTTTACATGTGTGCACGTCTCATGTTCACCCTCGACCTTTCAGACCCGTGTCAAACCAGGACACGGAGTTAAAAGCCAGACCTGGGTTCTCACACACACACACATGCTCAGAGGCACTGAAAGTGGCAAAACATTGACTTGTGTTCCAGAAGCTTGGGAGCTGATGAGCAAACATCCTCTTGAGACGGCGGGGGATTTCCCAACTGAACCGGAAAGACGTCAGAAATCTGCATTTCTTGGGAATAAGCAGCCAGCTCTGAAAACCTACAGCATGAAGCAAAGGTTTATTCTTTCAGCTGACGGGCGGAGAAAAGAGGAGGAGGGAGGAGGAGGAGGAGGAGGAGGAGGAGGAGTACACGGGCAGTGAGCGAGAGACAGAGATGGAGAGAGGCAGATGAGTTCTGAGGAAAAACAATCAGCCAAATGAGGGCCCAGATAGAAAGGCAACCTTTGACCACCAGCTGTCTGGGAGTCACCGCCCAGCCGCATTTGTCAGTCTGTGTCCCCAGATGAACTCGGCCCAAGGGTCAGTGGCTCCCAGCACAGCCGTGTGTTTGTGTGGTTCCATGTGTGCACGCATGCATTAGTGAGTCTGGTGTGTGTGTGTGTGTGTGTGTGCGTGCCCGTGCACACGAGCCGTCTGCTCTCTGTTGTGTCAAAGCTGGCTTTATCTCCCAGGCAGACAAGGTGAGTAAACAACAACCGTCTCTCTGACACACGAGGTGATAAACGCATCGGCCTCCTGCCTCCAACAGATGTTCCCCGGCATCGGGCTCCAGGGACCACGGGCAAACGATTCAGGCGAGTCCCAGGCTTCGGCTGCAGCCACAGGCCCTGGAGCGAAAGCGTCCTACAGGGGCACTGCCGCACATACTCTCCTATTACTCTTAATATGGAGACGGATTTCTGCCACATGCTTAGTTTCCACAGACACAATCAGAGTGACAGTGAATAAGTGAATCAAACACGTCAGGCATGCAGGATTAGCCTAGTTCGGACAGCTTACAGCTCCACTCAGGCTCTCTCGCTCGTCAAGCTGATAATTGGAGATTTAGTCGAACATCTATCAATCCATCTATTAACTTATTAACCCAGATAAAAGCTTTAAAACCGTCCTTCCTCCCTCTCAACGGAATCAACGAGGCGAAAAAGAGATTAAACGGGTGCCAATCCACTTAGCGAGTTCAAAAATCATATTCATCAATAAGCATCACCGACCTCAGCCTTATAATCTCCGAGCGCTCAAGTGACGCTCTGACCTTGTTTGAAAAAAAAATGTGTTCTTCATCTTTTATTTTCAATATCTAACTTTCAATCCAACGATGAATTAAGATACTAAGTGAAATGTAGATGATGAAAGAAAACAAAATCCTCCACACAGAGACTCACACTCCTGCTTCACGGCTGAAATGTTGAGCACATCTGCCGCCGGAGCGTTCGGATGAATACGGCCTTTGTCATGGTAACGTATCATTTTCATCAGTTTCTCGCTCTGCATCGCCGCTGATGCCAGCGAACGAGCGCAGCAGAGAAAAGTCATCATTTTGTGCATGAATTTAAAAAAAATGGGAGCCGCTGTCACTGGGATGAAGAGTCAGAGCGGGCGCTCGCTGCCCCTGGTGCCGATGGCTCCGTGGTATTAAATGGAGAGGATGTTCAAGTCAAGGGGCAGAGCAGAGGAGCCTGCATCTGTTTGGCAGTCGCTCAGAAAAAGCTCACGTTTCACACTACGCCTCTGGGAGCGCTGGCCCAGGCTCAGCCTCAAGTTTATGAAAAACAGAGAGAGAGAGAGGGGGGGGGGGGGACCAGGAAGGAGAGGGAGAGACGAGGAGGGGGATGTGTGTGGGGCGAACGAGAGGAGAAGAATGAGCGGGATGACATGAGGAGACAGAAAGAGAGATAGCAGAGGAGAGGAGGTTGGACAGCTGAGATGAGAAAGGAGACCGGTTTAGATGATGATGTGATGTTTTCCACTCTGTCTGCGAGGTGAGTGAGTGAGTGTGAGTATGTGTGTGTGTGTTGGAGAGGGGGGGGGGTTCTCCCGGGGCCCCCGAGGAGCCCAAGGGCCCCTGGTGGGATTCAGGTGAGGAACAGGTGCAGCCACATATCAGAACACGAGCCTGGGACTGTGGTGATTACACAGTGCGGACAAATGTCAACGGTGTGTTTATGTATCCACGTATGTGCACGCACGTGAGCACGTATGATTCATGCCATAATCTGTGTGTGTGTGTGTGTGTGTGTGTGTGTGCGCCTGTGTATTCCTTGGATTAACATATGACAGGCGGTCCTGTCTTCAGTCAAACCCAGTCCTCCACAACAAACCCGATCCCCAGAGCCCGATCTTTGGTTTGGTCTCCATCTCAGCTGTCACCACGCCTGAACTGTCTGCCTCCCGTCAGCCTCGCTGAGAAAATACACAGCGATTTATAGCCATAACATAGTGTGTGTGTGTGTGTGTGTGTGTGTGTGTGTGTGTGTGTGTGTGTGTTTCCTCTAACAGACCAGATGAACTATTTAGCATTTGAAGAAGTGTCATGAGAAAGAAGGAGGACGTGAGCAGGTTGAGATAGTTATGGTTGAAACTTTAGCAGATATGAAGTTTCGCTGCTGGTTACTGAACTTCACAGTAACTGATCGATGCATAGTTTGAATTCTTTGCAAACTATTTAACTTGCTGTGCACCACAGACTGTAAATAAAGATGACTGCTCCCCAAGGCCCAGGCCTCTTGATCACCCCCTGGTGGCTGGCTGCAGTACAGGCGTATAAATCCAGCCTCCTCCATGTTAGTGGATGAGACATGAACCAAACTAAAAGTCAAATAAATGTTTCTCAAAGAAGTTTTCTGTCCGTTTGTTTATTGTTCCAGTTGATTAGTTATTTGATTCCGTTAACATCAAACATCAGGACCGACTGGTGATTTGTTGTGCACGTGTGTGGGCGGAGCCTCCTCACCAGTAAATGCATCATTACATACTCCGAGCTGTAACATGAAGTTTAAGTGGGACCCTCTGTTAGATCAGTGACTTCTGTATTCATGTGACGGAGTCTGAATCATTTGATCAAATGCAGATAAAACATAAACGAAGCCACAATCAAAGAAAACTTCGACAACAATCACCGGAAAGATTCAAAACACAATTCTCTCTCCTCTCCTGAGTCTGTTCACCTCCTCCACCCAGACCCACTGCAATAACCCCCCCCCCCACCATCTGGTACGGGAGGCAGGTTTCTATATATTACTCTGTTGCACTCTTTTGTTTTTACTCGACATGTTATTCCACAGAGATTTGATGTAACCAACATGTTCTTCCAATAAAACAATCAAGGGGCCATATTTATGAGCAGCTCTAGACGTAACGCGAGCCCAGCCTCTCGCTCTGAGCTCTGGATCCGGAGTCGGACCCTCCTCAGTGACATTGGCACTAACGCAGACCTGAGGGAGGGAGGTGGCAGCGTGTTTATTTTACTGTGGGCTGTATCTGGCCATCATTATCTCACACTGCAGAAGGAGCGCGGTAAACAGATGCTTGCGGCCCACTCAGCTGCATCCGTGCGTCTGGCGGAGGCTGCAGCCGGGGTGGGAAAGAGGATCTGAGGATGCTGAGGTCAGAGGCATGAGAGTGGGGACAGACTGTGGCAGAGGCGAGCTGCGCCGGGGCCTGAGGTTGAGACGGACTGAGCTGATTCTGAGGTTACGAGGGTGCGACTGTTATTTCTACAGCTGGCACGAGCGGTAAAGCCAGGAGTCGGGACCAGGGGATTGGGGCGGCGGCAGGGGGAGGGGGGGCCTGGTGCGTTGGCCTCACTCTTGCCTGCGATATTATCACATTAAAAGCGGGGTTGTTTTGTAATCGTTGTAACACAGAGGGAAGTCATATCAGTTCAAGATGCTCTTGCCGGAAAGCTCAACAAACAATGGCGTTGAAGTTTTCGCAGAGCCGCGTGGCCTAAACAAACTGCTGCGGAAAGAGGGGGAGGAAACGAAGAAGAAGAAGAAGAGGGTGGGGGGGTGGGGGGTAGAAATGAAATGGCGTCTCTGTTAGTTACAGCTGGAAGAGAGCGAGAGAGCAGAGGAGTTTTCTTTTTTTTTTTTTTTACTTTAATCAAAAGCAGAGACGCTCCGCAGTGGAAAAAAGCATGACGAAAAGCAAAGTTTACATGAGCTACAGGCAGGGATGGAGGAGGCGGGCAGAGACAAACAAACAGACAACTACTGACGAACAGCTGCACGGCACTGACGGAGAGAGAGAGAGAGAGAGAGAGAGAGAGAGGGAGGGAACGAGGGGGAAAGAGGGAAAGATGGAGCACTCAGAGTTATAAAAATGGAAAGTCCACATTTCAGCACAGTATGGAAATATGGTCCTCATTTCATGATTCAGTTCCCGCTCCCTCCCTTTTCCCCTCCCTCTCTAACTACCCCTTTCCCTCCCGTGCTCGCTCGCTCTTTTTTGCAGCTGCAGCTTGGTTATAAAAACCTGTTAAAAACACAGGAAGAACAGTAAAAAACGGACTGAAAAATAGCAAGAGGGAGGTCCAGGGCCGAGCCAGGGAATGAAGACGGCAAAGAGGAAAATACTATTTCACTGTATAAACATAAAAGTTGGTTTGAACTTTACACGTGTGTGTGAATTGTTTCTTTTGACTTCTAATCCCTGAAAAGTTGATTAAATCTTACTCAACTCTGGAGGTTATTTAGCAACTGTAACCCTGTGAGTAAGATTGTGTTATCCAGACTTACGCGGCTGCTAAGCTCTCACAGACGACATAAGTCAGATTTCTTCTGCTGATTCTTTCGCTATAAGAAGAGTTGTACTTGAACCAAAACACCATCAGCCGCCACGTCCATCCCTCAATTTAATCACCAGCTTCATCTCCCTCTTCATCTTCTCCTCATCCCTTCCTCATCCCTCCGTTGCGTGTGCAGCAGGACACACACGGCATTTCAAGAGCTGCCGCAAAGCTCCTTGTTGACCGTCTGTAAAGCGACGAGCGACTCGGTCTCTGCGACCCCGCGGGAGCTCATCCCGGCCTCGTCTCCCGTGTCTTCTCCTGCTACAGGCCTAATCCTCGCGGCTTTACATCTTAAAACTTTGCCCCCTCTGGCTCAGGGAGAAATTAAAATTTTGCCCCTAAGAAGCTGAAGAGGGAAGTTAACCCTGCGAACATGACACGTCCTGAAACACTGAGCGCCAACGCTACCGTCAGATCTGCCGACACACGCGAACCTTGGCCTCGGATGACATCCCGATGCACTCTCTCTACCTGCATTCCTTCTCCACTCCATTATCCATACATGCTATTCTCTCCCCTCATTCCACTTCCACTCTCCTCCTCCTCCGACAGGTCGGACCCGGTTCTTCTCCACAACTCACTTCCCTCCCTGCAGAAATCTCCAAGTCAGGCTCGGCAGTTCATTATTTCAAATTTACGGCCTGTCCGTTTGGCCTGCCACAAGGAGGAATAAAATCAGGCTTTGGTTGGCGTGGTGATCCGGGGCCAGACCCAAATCCCTCCTCCTTCCCTTTTATAGTTTAATATAAAGTCATATCAAATTAAATTTAACGAATAAAAAAACTCAGCCGTGTGCCAAGAGCTCTACTTTTACAAAAACACACACAAATACACACGCGGACTACACACACACACACACGTAGCTGCAACTCAACACTTGAACTGCCCTCTATAGGGGAAGTAACTTAATTTGGCCAGTGTGTAAACTGTGTGCGTGTGTGTGCATGTAAAGGCTTGTGTGTGTGTGTTAGTGTGTGCATGTAAAGGCTTGTGTATGTGTGTGTGTGTTGGGGGGGGGGGGGGGGGGTAAAGAGACTGAGGATCATTCATCTAGTGGAAAAAAACATAAATCCGGGCACATAAAAAAAATAACACGCATGAGCGCTCTCTCGTGCCATAAACCGAGAATAGACAGCGCCATCATGTAACTGCATGTGCATGTGAAGGGGTACCGTGAATATGTCCGTGGTCGTGTTTGAGTGTGTGCGGTTTGCGTACGTGCGCACTGACCCACATCTATAAACCCGACGCCAAACGCCACCACTGAATAGAATAGAGACGGCTGTATTTTAAATGGATCAGGCTCCTTGGTAATACAAAATAATGACGGTTCCACTATATCACAGCGCCTCAAAGCCTTCCTATCCCAATGCTCATGGGCCCTTTGGGGATTGCAGTCATTTGAAAATATTTTAAAGAGGCCCGATTGCCCCCAGCTCAGAGGCTCAGGGAAGCCTTAAACCCTGCAGCTAAATCCTGGGGTTATGTAAGGTAAAGCCCTAAATCTCACCGCGCCTGATGTTACATATTACTGTAATTGCAAATGAAAAAAAAAAAAAAAAAAAACAGAAGAAAAACTACAGGGTGGGGTGGGGGTGAAGAATTACATAGAAAAGGGACTTTGGGGAGAAAGTGGAGGGAGGACAGACGAGGAGAGGAAATGAGGGAGGTGTGAGAGGATGGATGGAGTCGTGGAAAGAGGAAAGATGGAATCAGAACGCCATCAGGGGAAAGAATGAGAAGAGCACAGGTCGGTGGGGTGAACTCCCCCTGTCTGTCTCCTGAGCTGTTTCTGTGACTCTTCTCTTTCAGCAGGCAGAGCGGACTCACGGGGCCGGTCCGAGCGCCGGACTTAAAAAAAAAAAAGAAAAAAAAGAAACATGCACTAAAATGGAAATTCAATAAAATCATCTGTCCACCTTACATTGTCTGTCAACCCACAAAACCTCCGGGGACAGACAGAAACAGGCCTGATGAGATAAAGCACTAAAAGAATCCCAGCTTATGGACGCCACTTTCAGGCTATGGTGTATTTTTATTTCGACCGTGTGTGTGTGTGTGTGTGTGTGTGTGTGCGTGTATGAATCTAAAATGAGCATGGAAGGCGGATGAGGCCGTCCACATTATGATCACAGTGCATGATGCAATGCACCGTCTGAAGATGTAAACAGGCTTTGGAGTCACTCACATGAAGCGACTCTACACAAAGGCAGATTTTTAACAGCGTGCGACGCCTGCGGGCGGACCGGGTCCACGGCACAGGACGGAAACGTCTGCGTTAAATCTGCCAACGCAAACACTTAAGCTCAACATCTCCAGTTGCATCAAGTGCTGCGAAATGCACTTCAGTAAAAGCCTTGTCTCCAGAGGATTTTCTATTCACGTCACCGGCCCGTCCTAGCTATCTCTTCAGCCTCGTTACCAATGTGCAATGAATCCTGGGATAGGTTGGCTGAAATCTCCAGGAATGGAAGAACGCTATTGTCGGCCACTGTGACGCAATCTGGGATGAGCGCAGCACTTTGAGCTGAAGGCTGATGTCCGCAAGCTGGCTCAACTTTGCAATGACAATGCTAACATTTGCTAATTAGCACTAAACACAAAGTAGAGATTAAGCTGATGGGAGCGTCTTTGGTTTTTACGAATCCAGCAAATCCTTCGGGAGACATTTCAGTCGAAGCCGCCTCGTTGTGGCGCTCAGGTCAGCGGATCTTCACAGTATTAGGATTTATCCTCAGGGGACCACGAATGAACCGTGTTATACCTGGAACTGTGGATTAGAGTAAAAGACTGAAGTCGGGCGAGGTTAAAGGAGGCGTGGTTAGCTGACGTGGATCGCTCACACCGTGTCGACGGCTGCCACCCTAAAGGAGGTCAGTCAACAAAGGGACTGCGAGAAGAGGAGCGACTGTAACGTGCACTCTGTGAGAGGACGTCAGGTAAAATGAGCTGCGGGGTCGTGTTGCTGCAGGAGTCAGGAGATCAGTGGAGGTTTGTGTCTGACGTCACCGTTACGGCTGAGGACAAACAAACGACTGAGGGCTGAGTTATGGAAGTTAATCATCAGAGGCTTGTGACGAGTTTGAACCTCATCCGGTGGCCGAGGAAATATCTCAGCGTCGAGTTGGGTTTCCTGTTTCAGACGAGGATAATAAATAAACGAAAATATCTGAAACTTTACGGGAACTATAAATCCTTCGAAACGTCTCGATGGTGTTGATTCTATACGTTGTACAAACAGGGGACAACGCCGCACACTTCCTCTCCCTGGAAGCGTTCACGCAGTTCTATTACTTTTCTGTCAAATAAAAAAAAAAAGAAAGCCTCGACTCACTTTCACACCTCCACACATCTGGCCAAGCGGATACTGCTGACTGATTGTCTCTCTGTCCATTTCCTCCCCAAATTACGTCTTCCGAAAAGGGAGTTTCAGACATCGAGTACTAATTTAAATCGTGCTGAGGCTATAACTCCTGCTGTTGTGTCACTGAGGAAGCTGGAAAAATTACTCAACCCGAGTTAAATACTGTCAAACAATGTAAAACCAAAAAAATACTACAGATTCCATGTCAGAGAAGCTCACCTGGCAGCCGATGGAACCAATTGTCCAGATAATAATTATTTTTATATGGATCAAGTGTTATTTTCCCCAAACTGAAGTTCGGTGCAGATTTACACGGTTTTAATACGACTCCTGTTTCTCCTCAGCACCAAACGACACACCGACAACGTTACTGACGAAAGGAAACCAAAAACACTGGAAAACAATTCCCTGAAAAGATCTCAATGGAGGCATCAAGAATCCCCTCGACACATTTACTCTCTTTAACTAAACGTGAAATAAAGCAAAGGTAAGAAACGACACCTCTTTTTAAAATCAGTGTGTGCACACGCAGCTGCCTGTGAATCCCAAGACGCCTTCATGCTCCAAATTTCAGTGAAGTATGAACAGAACACTCAAAGTTTTCCAGTGTCTCTCTCTGCGATTATTTTTTTTTTTTTTTCAACCGCACGAATTCCTTTTTTAATTCAGATCTATCTTCCCGGCTCGACCCCCCCCTCATCTTGTGCATCATCCTGAAACCTCCTTTTTTCGCTCGATCCTTTTCCCGAGGAGCGGCTGCCAACATGTGATTTCACTTATCTCGCAGTGAAATGAGAGTGGAGAGGAACAGACTAATGGTCATCTCCCTGTCTCTGCCTCTCTTCCTCCACTCTCTCCTCACCGTGGCAGGGCTTGATGAAAGGACCTGTATATTTTGCTTTCGGTTCAAATTCCGCTGCCCCGAAAAAACACTGCAGATGTGGGCTGAACGCCACACCTACACAAAAATGCTGGACTGCTGCAAAGCGCTCTTGTAAAGATGAACTCTGGTATTGCATGATCTCTTTCCCACTGACTGGGTCTTTGAACACAGTTTTCTTTTTCTCCGATGTGTCTATTTGAGTCGTTGGGTGAAGAGTTAAGTGGATCAGCACCTCTGACCTGCACAGGTACCGTATCCCCAGATGTGCCAACATGCTGAGCGAGCAGAGTCAGGTCATCCACGGAGCGATAACACCAACGTGTCTCTGTCCTAACAACGTCCTCCTCCGCTTTCCACTGGTCCCTCAGAGGGTCTGGTGCTGTCTTCATGGCACATAACGCTGATCACAGAACACCACTGCGTTTCTTTACTCCGTCCTCTTTATCCGTATGGTGCTTTTATGAGCCGCGGAGACAGACCTACATCTGCATCAGCCATTATCCCTCAAGTCGGGGGTCGAGAGATCTCAAAGAGTTTTGGAACAATCGTCAGAAGGAACGGCCGCGATGTGGGATTCAAGAAAATCAACGTCGTAAAAAAAATCTATTCTCGAGATGGAACTTCAGGTTACAAGCAACGCGAGTGTTCGGGCACAATGTGTGTGTGTGTGTGTGTGTGTTGCTTTTCCCTACAAACGCATTAAAGTCAAGTGAACTCTCAGCGGGAGCGCGGAGCATTTTGGCGAAGACGATTCATCCCGTGAGAGAGCGAGAGAACAGACAGCCAAACGAGACAGAGCCAAGGATCCATTCATTGGAGCCGGGAGAGTTTCCGACACCGCAGATGTAAATAATTGACACTGAAGCATATAGATACTCCATAAATTAGAGTTTCTGAACGTTTTCCGGATTATAAAACTTAAGAGCTGTAGCATTAAAACTTTTTGGAAGCTGTAATACTGCACCTATTCATCCCAAAGCTGTGACATGGGATCGTCGCCCTGTGTGGACACCTGTCACAGATGTTATCAGAGTCAGCAGCTCTCTCATTCACTTCTACCGCAGCTATTTCCTGTGGAAGCCTAAAGGTTAGAACTCAGCTTTTGAAATCTCGAACACTGATCTCTTTTATCACAAAAAATAATTATGGTTCGCTTTACCCGAGGACCAACAATCTCAGCGCTACAATACGAGACCAATGCTGCGTCTTTATTTAGAGCTACAAGTCTCGCGGCACTCGAGTTCTATTTAAATGCACGTGATGCAAATTTGCGTCATTCACTACATTTGTGTCGCCCGCTGTGAAAGACATTAAATCTCCGTCTGTTTGCATCCCTGCTTTGACTTTGTACGTGACGCGATAGCTCGAAATAAACGGATTCGTTCCGATAGTTTCACGCTGAACTCACTGGAAACATCGGCACCAGCGTGATGAGGACTTTTCCACTTGAGCTGAGGAAGTGGGCTTTATGAGCTATACTGCATCCAGCCATCAGGGGGCGATTGAGACACTCGGGCTTCACTTTTAGGGCCCGATGGTGTCGTCTGCTTCGCGCCGTTCCTTCGCTTCGCTGCCACGAGGCCTCGACTGCTCCAGTGCTGCCTCACAGCTCCCCGGGTGTTGTGAGAAAGAGAACTTGCACACTGAGGGAAAAATGACTGCAGGAAGCACTACCTCACCAATAGTAACCCCACAGGGATCATAAGATAAAATGGAAAAAGAGAAAAAGAGAGGGAGGAGAGACGGAGAGCAAAGGACACAGCGAGCGAGGGGAACGGCTGCTAATGCTTTCTGCAGAAACTGGCTCCTGAATGTTCCTGTAATTGGTGCGATCCGAGAGGTTGGATCTCGACATTTCAAGCTCCCCTTCGTCTTTCTTCTCCTCTTTTTCCTCTCCTTCTTTTCTCCTCCTCTTTCACCTCTTCCCCATCCTTTAAACTTTTCAAGTTCTCTGTCTCCTTCATTTAGCAAAGCAAAGTCAAGGAGGAACCGCAGGGCAGGAATAGCAACAGGGAACAAGAGCAACAGGCAAAACAGCTCTGCCCTGGAAGGAAGGCCCTGATTATTCCAATCAAAACGTTAAGTCAGCACAGTTTCAGATGAGGGCAGAAAAGCCAAGATCAACGTCAGTGAAGAAACACAGGTGGTGATTTCATGATCACCACCTTTGAGATTTTCCACATGGGCTATATTTCTACGCTTCCTTCATATCCTGCTTACAGAGCCAACAGTCTGAACCCGTGACCCAGCCGCAGCGGGCGTCCTCACGAAGCCGTAATCTGTGTGTCGTGTTTAAATCTTCATCACCTTGATGTTTATTGAATCTTTTTTCATTTCAGATCCCGGGGGAAACTGTTTTATTGCGTTTAACACTTTGCACCAATGCAGCAAAGACCGAGAGGGCCCCTCGGGCACGAGCACCTTTAAGGCCTGTGGCATTACAGCTGAAAGGGAAGAGATACGCTTACTTAGCGGAGCATTAAGACGACCTACACACCATTCTGAGCAAAGGACACGGCGACTTATATGGATTATTCATCAGCTATATGATCCATTCATGATCCTCAATGTGTGTGTGTGCGTGTGTGTGTTAAGCCTGGCAACAATAAGCCTCACCGCTGCCCGCCCCATCCTGAGTTTGGGTACTGACACAAAACTTTGCACGTGTTTCCAAGTGTCTCGGCTGCAAACTTCTTTTTAGGAGCTGGAATAATCTCATGTTATCACATTAAGAACAGCATCAATTACATTTTTGGGGGAATTGAAAGATACACAATTGAGCTTTACAACAACTTTATCCATTTAGAATTTGTTTTTAAAAGGAGAAAGATCCAGATGTGCATGTTAAGATCTGATCAAATGATACAGTTTTCACCGGTCGGTCCTCTGGAGACGAACAAGCTGCTGAATGTTTTTGCAACGTCCCCGCTTCAAACATGGCCGTGGCGCAATCTGGATCGTGTAAAAAAAAAAAAAAAAAAAAAAGCCAATGGTAATATTTGAGGTTGCATGCCTGCAGCACTAAGTGGATCTCCTCTGTCCATAAAGGATCATCCAATTCCCTACAAGCTAGCCTGACCTCCGGCTCAGATTCTGTCCCCAATCAAAAAAGCACAACCTCGTCTTTTAATCCAACTCCCATAATCACAAACTCTCCCGTCCACATCAGCGTGGCCTCGCTGGCCTTCAGAGCCCTGTACAAGCTGTACTGAGCGGCCACCCTCGTATTACAGCAAATGAATATCTCCGCTGATTAAATCATTAAGGAGCTTTTTTTTTTTTTGTTGACCGGCCCCGCTAAAGCCCTGTCCTCTGAATATGCCTCCGCTGCAGATCTGGAGTTAGCGAAGGGACAAGGGGGGGTGGGGGGTGGGGTGGCGTGGGGGCGGTGGGTGATGGGTGGGGGTGGGGATTATCTTGTTTGGGCTGTCCGCAGGCTCAAACACTAAGCGCTCAATCACTCAATCACCGGGATCCACACGCTCGCCGGGACTTAGCTTCACAGATCCCGCTGACATTGACCGCGGTTGGACCGCTAAGTCTATCTGCTCCCGGTCTGACCCGCGCAGCCACTGATGATCCCGTATCTCTGTCTGTGTCTCTGTATCGACCAATGTTCCGTCGCTCTCAGCAGCTCGCCGTGCACGATGATATCAAACAGTGGGGGAGGGGTAGGGGGTAGGTGAGGGATTAGCGTGCCGTACTTTTTAAAGCGTTTTTTCTGACTCTTCTGCTCAGAGGAGACAAACGAAAAGGAGATGTTTGATCTGAATCACTGTGAGCGACTCGTCGAGGAGCGGTCGTGCAGCATGTTGATGTTTCTCCTTCTTCACTAAGACGACCATGACCACCTCTAACAGGCCTTAAAACCCCCTTTCCTGCCCCCCGGTTTATTCAGAGTGCTTTGTACTGCCAGATGCTTTCATTAAAAATACAGAATAAAAATATAATAACCTCATCGCTGCCTCACTCCCTCGCCTCGTTTCTTTTCCTCCTTTGTTATTCTTACGTTCTCTCGCAGGCACCTAACGGACAGGGTGCTTCTCACCCAGAGTAATGTGAGTGTGTACTTATATCCTTGTGAGGACCATCTTGAGTACAGATCGACCGGTTCTCACTTTTTCAAAGAGCTATTAATCTGTTGAGAGTTGCTTTAATGTTCAGGATTAGTGTCTGAGCGATGAATGTAGTCAGCTGGAGTAATTTTTTGGATTAACAACATTTATTTACTATTCATTTAGTGATTTTGGATTCTGGAGCTTCAGTGAATCTCTCTTTATCAACTTTATTATCATTCCTCCTCTCTCACACCTCAAACACCGGATCACACTCTGCTCCACGTTCAGGTTAAAGTCACGGTGCAGAAGGTAAAAGGGCAAAATCGACACCAATCTTTGGAACCTCAAGAAAGACAAAGTCTTTTATTGTCCTTTTGAAAGTTCCAGAGTTCTACAAAACTTGTTCCAAGTCAGAGTGAAAATATATTTAAGCGTCTTACTCAAACTTATCATCAAGGGCTTGATTCGGTTTGATGAGAAATTGAGATGTGATCACTAGAAAAACCAACGACCATAAAACCAACCAAGTTAAAAACCTTTCACCTTTTTCGTTTATCTCAGTATCATATTTAAACCTCGTCCTCGAATTCAAATCCAACAAATATTGTTTCCTCCTGAAGAGAAAGGGAGACGATCCGCGCATGACTCATGAATTTAATTCCAGCCTCAGAGGAAACTGTGAAAATTGGTGCCACTTGAGGACAAATCGGCTCATACGAGCGGCTCCTGCACGGACAACGAGCCTCCTCCACCACGCTCCGACACCTACTCCTGCCAGAGAGCCGATTCCCATCTAACACTGCCGCTGGGTCACTGCACGCACACACACACACACACACACACACACACACACACACTGGGAAACATCGGGCAGCGATTAAACTAATGTAGCTGTCTAACAAACAGAAATACTGAGAGCCGTTCAACTTTGTGACAAGACTTTTTATTGTTCAAAAGCTTTATTGTCCAAACCTTGAAGAAATATTGCCTTGATGAGAGCGGACTGTTGATTCAGGGCTCGGGCCAACCGCAGCGAGCGTCAACGCCAAGTCCTGAAGGCTGCCTTTATTTATTTTTGTGTTATTAGCAGGGTTATTAAATTTTCATTTCATTTCACAGTGCCTCACCGCTTCACTATTTGTCTTTAAATGTGTATTCTTACTTTTATTTATCAGTGTCATTATCTGAACGACTTATCTTTATTTGCCAACAGAGTCCCCGTCGGGCTTCCACTGCTGCGGTGTGTGTTTTGTTCCTGGAACAGACTTTTCCTGGGGCTTATGCTCATCTCTAAACTGTAAATACATTGAACATGAGTGAGCTGTTATTAAGGGAATTATCTTATATACACAGAGTAAAGTTTATTTTTTGTGCTTCGCAGGGTTGTTTTCGGAGGTGAAAAGCAAAGAAAAGGAGGAGGGGGGGGGGGGGGGGGGGGGGGGGAGGAAGAAATAAAGCGGGAACTTGTGCGAGAGAAAATAAAATCTTGGAGAGCGGGAGGTGAGAAACGATCACGTCGAGGGTTTTGAGGGGAAGGAGAGAGATGGAGAGCAAATGAAGCGGTGCTGGTGTCTGTTTTCCCTCTGGCTGGTGATGGGCGACTGCAGCCAGCATAAACACATGCCTTCATGGCTCACACATTTCCTGCTTCACTCCACATCCCAGCGCTGGGCCACACAGGCGCAGGACACCACAGCGAATTGTGTGTGTGTGTGTGTGTGTGTGTGTTTGGTATGCATCCTTGTGGTTAACTCACAATATCTTGCGCACATCTCTCTATTATCAGCTTGAGCACTTAGAAACGCGCATCTCGGCTGAATGTAAGGGAAAGATGTTCTTCACGTCGGGCTCTGAGGGAGGAAAGAACGAGGCTTATTTCCATCTGATTCCAACATATGTGGTTTAACAGGCGTTTAACACCATTCATCTCCGCACTCTACTCCTACGGGCAAGACATCTCAATGCCTTGTACTCTCTCTCTCTCTCTCTCTATGGTACATATGTGTGTGAGGGAGTGTGTTGCATCAGTCTGTTGCTTTAAGGGGGAGTGCGGCTGCAAGGTTGTCTAATGTGTTGATTCTACGCAGCTCCTTTCATCTGCAGGCAGCCTCGTTTCATCTATGGCGAGAACCTCCGCTATCACCTTTCAGACAAAATCAGGCGGAAAGAGAGAGATTTAGGACACAATGGCGACGGCCGGGGTGCGGAGGAGCAGGGGAGTGTGGGAGATTGAGCGACGAGGGGTTGGCGAGTGAGACGGGCTGAGGAGAAGGGGAACCAGACGGAGCGGAGGGGGGGGGGGGGGGGGGGGGGATGCGAGGATCCTTGCGATCCATCACACAGCGGAGACACTTCCCGAGAGAGGACGGCACTTTTTCCAGTCTCTCTGTTAACAAGCAGTTAATCGGAAAACACATTACCGCTCCACTCCGACTGAATCGCTTCCCGTTCGCAGTCCGCTGCTATCGTCCCCGGCCTCTTTTACCTTCGCTCAACTTTAGGTGTTAATTCAAATAAATGGAAGAGGAAAATCTCCCTCTGAAAACAGGCAATATGGCTTCAAAGCAAAGAGTCACTGAGGCAGGACGTTCCTTCTCTTCTTGGTAAATTGGGTGTAAAACAGGCCTGGTGCTAAATGTGGCTGTAGCCCAGAAGGAGATGATTATCTGGGGCTAATTCCACCAACAGCGAGGCTGTGAGTCTCCCTAAAGGATCGTATACGGACCTTATAGACACTATATGGTTACGACTGAGCGTCCTCACGGTGCTTTAACAAGATCCTCCTTCTCTTATCGATACCACGGTCTTGTCTCTTTATACATTTGGCTAAAGAGGAACGAGGAGGAACGCTGTTCAGTGTGCATGCAGCAATAAAACACTGTTGGACCTCACTCAAAGGCCGTAAACATGGAAACGGCACTAAATTCATTTCTGTTGCATTCACAAAACTGGCGAAAGTCTGAACGCTCTCTTCCTAACGGAGCCTGGAGCAAAGCCTGGGTGCACATGAGGCCTCTGAGACTGCTGCTCGTAACCAATGCTGGGTGAGTTACTAGAAGATGTGACCACAGCTCGCTGCAAATACTCAAATTTACTATTTACTATTTAAAAGTGTTTTGTCTCAGCACTTAAAATTACCCAGTTCTCTCAGAGGTGCATTTAGAGGGTAACTTTTGCACACCTGACTTTATTGGGGAGTTCTATTATCAATCATTCGTTTTCAGGGATTAACTCTTAAAGTGTCCGGACAGTTTTGTCTGGATATTTCCCAGAGTTTGTGATTCTCACGTGAAGAAGCAGCAGGAGATTGTCCGGGTTCAGGCGAGGGGTGGAGCCTGGGTAGAGCAGCAGGACGAAGGACATCGGCTGTCATCACCACAATCTCTCGTATCGTGTTAACGACGTCACTGGGAGTTTTCCAGACATTTTCCTGCTGTTTTCTCACATAAGACTCTGACTCAACCTCATTTAACTCTGAGGGCTGAAGGAAAACATACAGAAAACGTCCGGAGCAACTGACTCAGACATTTCACACACGGAACATTTCAGGAAAATGTTGATGCTACATGTTGAGAAATTCCCAGAAATGGAAAAAAAAAACAATGAAAACAAGACATTGTGGTTTAAGAAGCAGAAAGTCTAACGACCCAAATCTACTAAACCGGCTTGTGCGGCGAACAATCCAACATGTTAAAGTAACCGAGCGTTAATCCAGTTACTCAACCTGTGGAAAAGTTACAACACACATCTACCACCAGCTTCTCTCAGCGTAATCATGTGTAACAGTGCGCTAAGGTCATTAGCGAACCTAAGGTGAAAGCTGATCGTCATCAGATTACATGTAAATGAACATGCGTCACGCATTGTCTCTCATGTGACATTTTGTCTTTCTCTCTACCACCCCCCACTCCTCCTCCTCCTCCTCTCTCTCACTCTCTCTCTCTCTCTCTCACTCTCTCTCTCTGTCTGCTTTTCATTCTGCCTGTAGCCTCCTAATGGCTCAAGTGAGGTAATTCGTTTTGGAGAATGTACCGAATAACCCCTGTCAGTGCATATGTGTGTGTGTGTGTGTCTTTTCTCATATATGTGTGTATATACAGTACATACCGTATAAGTCCGTGCAAGCATAAAAGTGTGTGTATGTGTGCGTTTCTCCTGCAAATCTGTGCAGCTCTGAGCGGAGCTGTGGGCTGTTTCAGGCTGCGGTCTAAGTTCAATAAGCCAGGTTTGACATATGCTAGCATTCTGTACAAACACTGTCCAGTGGTCGGCCCTGCACTCTAACCCTGCTATTATGACTGCTGTGTGTGTGTGTGTGTGTGTGTGTGTGTGTATTCCTGTTACAGTGAGAGCAGAAGAGGCAGGAGAAAGAAAAACAGAACAAGCGATGGTAACTAAGAAAAATACAGTAAAACCAGAGTCCTGGGAGGATAGCGTGATCGGGTGTGCGGCCCAGCCCTGAAAAAATTTTAAAATCTACTTCCACAACAACTGAATATATTTATGGCACCAGAGTCGGGCCAAAGAGGGACAAAGTAAGAATAAAAATAAGTAAGAATGAGGTAGATCTAGTGTAAAGACTCAACATAAGACCAGCAGGTGGCCCCACACGTCTACAAGGTTACCACAGGTGAGCTGACACGAGGTCACGTCAGTCCTCGCATGCTCCTGCTTTGTTTTGTCGGCTCAGAGTGCATTGTGGGTGAAGAGCGGTCCAATCCAGACAAGACTGCTCAACAGATAACGTGACCTTCACAGACGCTTTGAAAGGCCGACTTAAAGAAACCGATCCGCTCTTATCTCTACGCTGAGATCGCGGCCCTAATTCGTTGTTATGGAAAACGGCGCGCCGCGTCGAGACCCCGGATCTCGACATAGTGAGTAATGAAATTCGCCAAATGGAAAAAGTGAATTGGTTTAGTGGTCTGAGAAACCAGTGATGATGTTAATCCAGAGAATTAACTGTACTTTGCTGTACCGCGCTCTAATCTAATTTACCAGTGAAGGCCATCAGATAAAGGTCTGTCCTGTGTGTCGGCCACATCCTGAGAGTTAGCGCTCATTTACCAACCATCATACCTGCGACTCTGTTCCCCCACTTCCTCACAGCCCGTCCTACCTGCACGTCTCCGCCGGCAGACTATTTATTTGCCTAACAAACCGCCTGCCTGCTAAATTGACAGCCTCCTTCGCAACCTTAAAACCTGCCTAACCATCCACTTGTCTCACTTACTGACTAGCAGACATTGGCAACGCTCTGTCTTAGCGTTGGTTCTCCCATAAAGAGCTCCCATAAGAGTGTCAGCCTGCTCGTCTGCCAGCTTGCTGCTCCCATAAAGACGCAGGAATGAGGGACCAATCTCATTAGGGGAAGATTAGGCCAACATCTGTTTGCTGTCCTGATGCCTCCGCGGCTGCTGCTGCTGCTGCTGCGGAGCGACGATGAGTGGTGATGCCACTGCCGGGGTATTGTACCAGCTAACACGGCCGCAAAGCAACACACCCACTTTCCACACAATCTAAGCTGTTATGAGATACTAATCACCGCTGTCATTGGTTTAGAGTCGGAGAGTCAGCCGTGGCCTGACCGAGAGTGTGTCTATGTGTGTTGTCTTTGTTCTACTGTACGGTCCAAGCCCACAAACAAGTCCCAAAACACCCAGGGGAGATGAGTAACAGACCGAAGACAGAACCCAAACAGCTGTAATGTTGTGAGAGGAAGAGAGAGAGAGAGAGCAACAAGTACGAGACGTAACGAGCGAGGGCCGGAGGGCGGGACCGAGGGAGACAGGGAAACACGTGAGGAGGTTAAATGTAACAGAGGGTTTTTTGTTTGTGGTTCTTTGGGGAGGCAACGAAGCGAGCGAAGGAGGGAGGAGGGGGAGGAGACGAGGAGAGGAGACGAGGAGAGGAGAGGGAGCAGGCGGAGGCTCATGTCGGACTGCAGAGTAATGCTGCTCAGGAGACGGCCGGAACACCGGGAATCAAACGAGGACGTCGAATTTCCACATGTTGCTCAGAGACAAAACTAAATTCTTGTATCGTGGGAGTTTGTCTCAATCTCTAGTTTCACGTCTTCCTGAACGCAGCTGATGATCATTTGGTTGATTATGATCCATTTAGAGTCAATCACACCGTAAAGCACTATTAGGGCGTGGATACCATGTGACTGACAGCTAGTACCGTCCAATGGGAGCACGCCAAAGGTGAGTCAGGCTCCGCCCCGACTTCTCCATACACGGTTACTTCTGGTCCAACAGCTCACAAACCAACGGGTGACGTCACGTTGTGTCGCTCACTCTCATCTCGTGTTCCGCCGTCTCTCGAATTCTTACTCATTCTCTCTCTGAGGCTTTGACAGAATTTTAAGTAAATACCAGCAAACAAGCAATTATTTCTGGCAGCCTCTGCCCCATCTCGCTTCCAAAAGACAAGCGGCAGAGGGAGAGGGGGTGGATGAAATCACCCTAACAGATGTGATTTAAATCAATATTACATTATATGTGCCTGTATGCATTAAAAAAACACACATACACACAGGGAACCGGACCAAAAAATGGTCCAGTAACAACTGCTGCCCTTCACTTGACGGAATAATTACTTTTAATGCATCAGGGTTTTTCATATTTTAATTTCCTTTTACCCCCTGCTCGTCCTTCTTCTGTGCTCCTCCAGGTCCGAGCAATCCCCCCGATGTTAAAATAATATCAGGCAAAAAAAAACCCTGAGCCGAGCTGTCAAACGTAGAGTTTAACACAAACCATCTGGTGGAACGATGGAGGTAAACAGGCGCAAACAGAACTGGGCTGCGAGGATGAGGAGGGGCGGAGAGGCAGGCAGCCGAGGGAGGAGAAGAGAAGCAGGGATCTCCGGAGGGGAGATGGGGTGAGATAAGCCGAATGTTACGGAGGAGGAGCTGGAGTAACGGGACGCAGGGAAGAGAAAGTACAGGATTTGAATGTGCGAGAGGGGAAAGGTGGAGGACGAAGAGGAGGAGGCGGAGAGACGGATGATTGGGAGGGAAGGGGGGTGGAGAGGGTGACAAAATTGTGGTCTAGGAAAAATGAAGGTGTTGCAGTCGAGACTTGACAGAAGGAGAGGAGGAGTGGGAGCTTCAAACACTCCTCTGCCTTCTATCCATTCTAACAGATTACAGGACAATAGAGGGGCTTCGTTCCAGAACGCGATTTGAAAAGTTTACTCATGTCATTAAAAAATGATTCACAACTTTCTCAATGCCGACAATAACCTGAATTAACCATCAGGACCCGCGGAGGTATTAATGGAGTTTGATAGCATTTAGCTCGTAGCGTGCACGTGTGCGGACTATTCCAAATAAGTGTTTATTTAAAAAAAAACGCACATGTGCACGAAGGGCAACAAACGGGTTCGGTTTAGAGAAACCTTCACATAAAGACAAATAAATCATGATTAAGAGATGCCATGTGGAGTTTCTGGCCACCAGTAGCACCGCGGGGCGCATTGCGGCTCGGGATGAGTCAAAGTTTATTGTTGGTCTGCAATGGGTCACAAACTCTGGGCTGCTGCGTGGCGATTGGACGCTACATGCCCAAACACAACATCCACCAACCACCTGCACGCAGCGCACACTGCCCGAAACACAAACAGGAAGTTGTGCGTCGTTCTCCCTTTGTGGTTTATGTGACGCGACCAGTCGAACATATTTCACAGGTTTTTGTTGTTTTGTCTAATTCTTCAGAACGTCCTTGATTCGTGTTTTCCGAGAAGTCGTCTTAGACCTTAATGCTTAAAGGACGATTTAAAGGTGGAGGAGAGATAGCTGAATAAGTAACGCTCATCAGAAGTGAGGTCTCTTACCTGTTGTTGACACGGCAGCGAGGCAGCGGCAGACACATGGAAGAAGAGGGAGAAACATGTACGTTAGTGTCGTGGTTTCAGTGAACACATATCAAAATGTTCATTAACATGACGACCAACACATCTACTCAACGTGTTTACGAAGGCGCGGCTGCAGACTCTTCTATTTGATTTCTTTTTTCAAACGCAGATCCAGGAATTATATTTGTGGATCTTAACAAAAGCACTGAGGCATATTTACAGGCCTGGTATCTATGATTGAATTCAAGGGGTCTGTTGAGCCTTATCGCCGCTGAGTGACATTCTAGTTGTTTAACAAGTAAATCAAATAAATGACTATTCCCCCGTGTGCAAAGAAAGCACGAGAGCAGTCGTCTCAGCGAAGTAGCGCGCTCCCCTCCCTGTGGTGGCATGTCCCCCGTCAGGTCAGAGCTGATGAGGCCTGACAGAGGGTCAGCGACCTCACTTCCTACTTTAATTGGTGCTGGGTGATAAACCAGCCCCAGGGGACTCTGGGAGACGTGGGCCTGGTGGAGCAGGGGGCGAAGCAAGGAGCGGCGGAGTCGGGTGAGCAAGTGGGGTCCAGTGAGGCCTCTTCTAACTCAAGCATTTGGTAATGCGCTAATTAATTTTAAGAGCTCGACATCCCCCTTCTCTGGCCCGCACTAGAAACAGATGTTAAGCAGAGGGGGACGAGGGAGGGAGGGAGGGAGGGAGGGAGGGGGGGAAGAGCGGCCGGTGATAGAGCTGCCTGGAGAAACCCAGATACAGATCTCCAGAACGAGGGAGGAAAAAAGAAAGTAGAGGGTGAAAGAGAAACGGAGAGAAAGAGTCTTCCAAAGGATTCCACCCACTTTCCACCCCCCCCCCCCTTTGACAGGTGAAGCGGATGACAGTGCAATTTCACACCTCGCTGAGCGGACGACAGATTCTTCTGTGTTTGTGAGGAGGAGAACAAAACATCCTCCTGACGAGACGCACACGTGCCACACACACGCACACGCACACACACATGCACACACACACACACACACACACAGGGAAACCGAACGCAACAGAACGTGTTGTGTTAATACTTGTGGGTTACACCCTGAGAAAAACAAAACATAATGGCCTATTCATGAGATATAAGTGAGCAGGCGAAACAGAGGAGAGGAGAGAGGGGAAGGGAGGTGTGGTTGTTTAAGAGCCGTTTGTTGTAACGTGATAAAGACACAATGGTGGTGTGTGTGTGTGTGTGTGTGTGTGTGTGTGTGTGTGTGTGTGTGTGTGTGTGTGTGTGTCAGCAGAGGCACCAGATAACAGGAGCTTGAGTGTTTTAGCCTAATGTGTCAGGGGGATCTGGAAGTGATCTGTGCCCCTGACATGAAAACAGGAGGGTTAAGTCGTGTGTGTGTGTGTGTGTGTGTGTGTGTGTGTGTGTGTGTGTGTGTGTGTGTGTTGGGGGGTTTAGCAGGATTTAAAGGGGTGGGGTAGGAGGTTGGGGTGGTGCAGGGAGGCCCAGTTGTTGTAACCTCTGACCTCTCGGCACGCTCCAGGGCCTCCCAGAAGCCACTTCAAATGCACCCTACATGGGAGCCCCCCCCCCCCACCCCCGTGCCACAGAGAGAACAAGCTGGGAGGAGGGGGGGGGTTGCGAGACTCAGCTGTCATCGCCGTCACAGAGCGGCATGTGCACCAAAAACCTCCGCACAAAGCAAGTGCTCGATCCTGTGTGTGTGTGTGTCTGCTGCCGTTTCTGTGATGTCTGAGTCCAGAGCTGTTGCGTTAACGTCTGCCCCCCCCCCCCCCCTGCGGAGGAGACGCTGCTCCACATTCTCACAGACATTCGTCCTTTCACCTCAGCGCTCGACTCTTTCTGCTTTCATCCTGCGTAACTTCAACACTGGAGAGTTCCACTGTTCAGCTCGCTGTCACGCGCTCATGTGAGTCGAGTTGAGAGATATCACCAACAACTCGCTCCGGAGTTAAGTTTGTGGTTTTGACTCTTTACCCCTTCGCCCTTTAAAACGTTTGCTATATTGATATCCATGAAAAAGATGTTACAATAATTATTCATAGTTTTATAATAGGCTCAAGTTTTTTTACTTTGCACTAAAAAACAGAAAAGAACAGGAAAAAGAGGAAACTGTGCAAAGACGAGAATAATAAGAAATATCAAGGCAAAATGAAAAAAGGTAAAATACAAAACAATGATAAACTACATTTTTGAATGTGAGGGTTGTTTCTGCTGTTTGTCGCCGTTAAGTGCTGAGTGAATACTCGGAGCAGATTCTTATTTTCCGTCTGTTTGAGTCTTTATCGAATGTGCCTCGTTCAGTCGGAGGTTTTCGGAGCTCTGCAGAAAGTTTGGCTGCACAGCGCGAGTCCGTAATGAGCGACCTTCTGGCAGTTCAGTGGATTCAAGAGGTTAATTCCACCTCAAACACTCCTGACGTGCACTTTCACAAAGGTCAGCGCCCCAATCAGTGTCTCTCTCTCTCTCTCTCTCTCTCTCCCCCTCTGCCTCCTCTCTCCCCACGTTCACGTCACATCCACCTCATCTCCCCCTCTCTTCTCTTCGCCGCCCTGCAGAGCAACAGTCGTCGGGCGGTGAACTCACATCTCACCGTCTTGCTCTTCCCTTAGTGTGTGTGGTCTGATTAGTCAGGCCCCTGCGGTTTAGCTCTGACCCAGCGAGTATGCGGTGCGTGTGTGTGTGTGTGTGTGTGTGTGTGTGCCAGCATGAGGAAACATGATATCATCCATGAGCTGTCCATCTCCAGTGAAAATGCCGCCCCTGAGCGGAGTTGTCATGCCAACCCCGTCCTGCCCCCACTTGATCCCCCAATTCTTCTCATAGCCCCGCGGCTATTTCTGACCTCTGTAAAAAAAAAAACACCTGACAGTTGACGGGACTCTATCATCAATCTTGCTGACTGATTGCACGCACACGCACACACACACACACATACAGAGTTTGTGCAAACATACATGGACGCACACAAAGTGCTGCACAATATTAAACAAGTGCACATAAGGGAATTCCCTCCCAGCTTCTCCTCCTACAACAGTAGCACACACGTCCAAGAGACTAAGGGAGTGTTGCTCATTTACTTTGGCTGTGTCAGCAGGCAGCAGCCACCTTGGCCAGACCGACTCTTCCTGGGTCTCTCCTGGCTGAGAGTAACAACACACTGACAGCCAGAGAGAGGGGGGAGGGAGGGAGGGAGGGAGAGTGAGAGAGAAGCAGGAGATGAAGAAAAGAGAACAAAACGACTTCGGGCGGAAGCAACAACCAACATTTACTCAAATATTTTTTGAGTAGCGTTCTTCATTTGGTCGTTATATATTCATTTAAAAATACGATTTATTACCTTTAACTTCCCAGTTTTTTTTTTTTTTTTTGCTCCATTCACTTTCAAAAACCTGATGATATTCAACATGATACGTCGCTAAATACGGAACAGTACATAAAACAGAGTTTCTGCAGGTTTCAATAAAACCTTTAAAGAGCTTTTATGATGAACTGAATTTAAGATCTGTCAAGAAGAACAGAATCAGTAACGCACTAGGTAGAAAAGTAAATTCATCATTTTTTAAAAATAAAATGGCGAAATGAGCTTTTTGATACGTGAAACCATTCGACCTATGTACAACTTTTTATTTATTCAACATGTGTCAGTTTGACTTCAGCTCCTTTTTTTGTTTGGATCTCTTATTTTGTTTTGGGACGGCTGCGGAGTCTGTTTTAGGAAAAACTAAGCAGCGTGACCCCTCTCTTTATACTTACGTAGTAATTCTACACACAGAATATTATAATTAGTTTGTTAAAATAATTCTAATGAAGTCATAAACAACAGGAGGTCGTCTGCGGACAGGAACGCCAGAGAATCCTACGACTAATATAATGTGTGGAGAACGACTCGCTAACAACTGTTTGACATATTGCTGATCACAACTGGCAACATTCCTCCACTGGGTAGATTTGGGACCGTCACTCAACAGATTGAGCTGTGTGTGTCTGTGTGTGTGTGTGTCTGTGTGTGCTCACCATCGCACATGTTCTAACTGTCATACCAGTCATCTGCTCAGGGCTGTATACACTGGGCACACACACACACACACACACACACACACACACAGAGTGAAATATTGACACAAGCTGCCGGAAGCCTGGCGACTCCGCGCTGCAAAATGCAGGAAAGGCCTCGTTTTCCAATCACTCAAATCTTGGCCCCTCTGGTTCTGTTTTGGTTAATGTCTTGCTGCTTTCTCGGGGCCCGAATGCGTAACACATGCTGGACGTGTGCGCTCATGCGAGGCAATCTGGAGGAAGGCGAAGCAGCGTGTTGTTGTGCATGCATTAAATTCGCAGGGGCCTGAGACGACGACGGCGGCGCCGACGACGACGACGATGGTGATGATGATGTCGGAGCTCTGGGAGATTTAGAGAAAACGGGTCCTACAGGCTTCGACCTTCAGATTATCAGTTTCTCCATAAAAACAGACCCTGGAGAATATCCCAGCGACCTGTAACGACAGACACCATGAATTCTGGAGTCAATGAGCCTAACAAATGTTAACAATGCAGCCCCTCTCGCCGTCGCCCCCTTTTCAGCCCCCAGCCGCCGGGACCATTGTAGCAATTAGTATAATGAATGTGGTTTTGCTGGTAGGTAATCACATACTGTATGGCGCAGCCCCCTCTCTCACATACAGCCGCTCGGCTATGAATGCTTTGGTTTCATTAGTCCTCCCCTCCAAAAAAAAAAAAAAAAACCCACTCACTCCCACTTTCTCCCTGTCTTTCTCTTCCTTGTAAGCTTGCCTCCTAACTCCTACACCCTTCCTTTCCGCTTCGTTCAAATCTAAACAAAAGACACATCTGGTCTGTCTCTTGCCCACCCCCTTCTCTCTCCCCTCTCGCTCCCGCTTTCTCTTTAACTCCCTCCTTGTTTCTACTCGGGGTCTTTCTCAACTGTTTCTATCGGCGTAAGAGCCGCACTTTGTTGGTGGGAAGAGCCGGGTGAAGGATCTTTGTTAGCGGGTCAACCACTCGACCTCAGACTGTCGCCGGGGTCCGTGTGAAAAGACGACCTCCGTCTCCAAAAAACCTCATGTGTACAAACGTCTAACCGACTGTTGGACGATCTCAACACCTCAAGTATCAAACTCACAGAAACTTTTTCTTCTTGTCAGATGTGTCCAACGTCACTGAGGTTATTTACCACACAGATTCAGTCGAACATATTCGTTAACAAAGTAAATTTACTCTGTTACTGTATTAAGTTCCTGCACTTTACTTCCAAAGATTCATGTACTTTTCACTATATCAGAAAATATGTGTACTTCTACTGCTCCAGTACGTTTTCACAAGGCTTCTACTTTCTTTCACTAAAGTAGGAAAGTTAATCCGGCACTTTTACAACATTTTTGTAAAATATTTGAGAATTCTATGACAACTGTGTGTGTGTGTGACAGTCGTTGCACACAGTTGTCATCATATGTGTGTGTGTGTGTGTGTGTGTGCGCTCCTCCCTGTAATCACACAAACACACAGACTTCATATCACGTCCACTCGAAGGTTAAATGATCGAGCTGTCGTTCACGAGGTCATGAGTCACAAACTGCTGTCAAACTGCAGCAAACATCTGGATCCAAGGTGCTGTCGTCAAACCGATCCTCCTTTTTGCTTTGTCTTTCTCTCTCTCTCCTATTTTTTTGACCCCTTTGTTAACCATCTCTTTCTCTTTCTCTCTCTCTCTCTCTCTCCCCCGCTCCATTTCTCTTGATTTCTCCCTCCCTCGGTTTTATATAGAAAAACATTCCTGGTGTTCTGCTCGGCTCCAGTGAAACCTGGTGCTTATTTTCAGTGCCCTAAATTGATAGCAAATGTGAAGACAGATCCCTCCTCTCGTTCTCTCTCCCCTCCCTCCATTCCTCTGCCCCCCACCCCCCCACACCACCTCCTCCTTTTTTGGCATTAGCATTGAGGATACGTGGAACATTTGCGTGACCATATTGAACCCTGGGGTTTTATGTTTTTGAAGGTGTTCTCCTTTATTTTCGACTGCATGTGTTTTTGTTGAATTTCTGGGGAGAGAAAGTCGACAGCCCGAGCGTCTCCTTGAGAGCGGGACTGAGTCATAGTCTTTTTGTTTTTCAATAAGCCCCCCACTGCACCGTGGAAACCAAACCTGGTTAGCCTCAGCTGTCTTTACCCATAATTCAACAACCCCTGTGTGTTTGTTTTCTCTCTCTCTCTCCCTCTCCCTCCCTCTCTCACCCGCTCCGTTTCCCTGACTCAGTAAGTGAAACTCTAACGGCTCCCTTCATTTTGATGCAGCCAACTGAGTTCTGCTGGACCAAAATGCCCTGTTGTTATGGATGCGTGCCAGCGAGGGAAACTGAACCGCATGGATCGTCCCTCTGCGGGTGAAGCTGACGGTGGTTTTGATTAGAAACTGGGGGAGGAAAACCTCGTCAGCTCCTTGTGAAGTCTGGTTCTGCTTCAGAATGAGAACATTTGCACTCGAGCAAAGTCGAAGGTGAAACCTGCAAATTTCACCGAACAGCAACTTCAGTTCCTAAGTTTAGATTTCTTTATTTGTCATGTGTGCCCTGAATGCACACTTCAAGAAACTAACCACAACCCAACACCCAGCTCCAAGTTTTCATCACCAACAATGAGTCAGACGTGTGACTGACATAATTTACGTCCCACTTACTGCAGCAGCACTGATGCCATCGGTTTGCATGTTAGCCAGCGTAAGAGAATTTCTGCAGTTAAGATGAATTTAGATTTTCTCCTGGCGAGTTTTCCAAATAGATAAATAATATATTTTGGGATAAATTGATTTTCCTCTTTGCTGTTTTCAGACATGAACTCGGCAGCAGCAGGGAGAGTGGGTCGGTGGCAGCACAAGATGCCTAAAGTCCGACGCGGAAAGTTGTTTAATTCTTCTAGTTTCTCGTCCATCACGTGTTGGAAACGTCAACAACACGCTTACTCGTGCGCTGTGAGCTTTGCAGAGCATTTCCTGCTGCTGTAGCTTGAACTCGGACGTTATTCGGATGTTTTACCCGGCGGATGGAAAATGTCTGCAGCAACTGACTCAGACATTTTGCTTAATCATAAACAGCAGATCTGAAAATGTTCCTCAGGACTTCGGTGCATGTGTGAAAGCAGCTTTATGTCATAATTCAAGTGGCGTTAACAGAACGGGGTTAGGTTACGTTTAATTTAAACATTTATCAGTTCATTCAATGTCAGCGTGAATATGATTAAATGTAAATACGATGATGAAACACAGATTTCTCTTCATATTCAGCTCATTGTTTTGGTTTCACACACTGTTGGCTGCCACTTTGAGCAGAGAAGATCAAACCTGCCAACTGAACGCTGCCCGCTTCCTTGGGAAACAGTGGCGGTGGGCTCTCTGTGGCCTGCCCACGTTGTTCTACGTCTTGTGGACATGAATGAAGCCTCGGCTGCTCCTGGACCTATAGTTAGAGGATGGCAGTGGGCTCGCTGGTGGTTTGTTGAGCTCTGCACGGATGGAGAGCCAGGCCTGCCTGTTTGTATTGGCCAACTTTCAGCATTCCACATGTCTTTGTGATTTTCAGCTCCCTGACCTCAGGAGACTCACCACGCTACTGTAAGTTATACTCACACCAGGAGCACACATGGATCAGGAGGAGCTCTGAAACTCTGTTGGTGCTCGGCTGATTTCTAAATGCATGTGTCATGAAAAATAGTGGCCGCGCTGCAGCAGCAACTCAAACTGAAATATGAGTTGATGGTGAATTTTCTGAAATGAGCATTGACGTCTCATCTCTAAAGGTCGAGGTGCGGGAGATTTCAGCTTTGAAGTAAAAGCAAATAAGTTATAAAACTATTCCTGAAAACATGTTGCAGCTACTGAGGAGCCTTTTCTTAATATCAGTAAATAAAACTGATCCACAGTTTTGCTCCAATATCTAATATATATATAGAAAAAGTGCACCTCAACATTATAGCACCAGAGTTGCAGAGGAGCAGAAGTGAGGAGCAGTCGGATGTGAGTCTGTTTCTCTTGCTCTGACGCTCTGTTAGCAGATCCAGTCATGGGGCTTTGAAAACAAATGATAAGAGCTAACAGAGTTAAAGGTGCTAATTACAGTCTAATGCAAACCGCCTGGTCAGAGGAAGATGAAGGGAACAGTCTGATTCCATCTCAGTGCAGCCGCACCCACATCTGAGCGCTGCGTGGTTATTTATGACTCTCTAACCCAACATGTCCGATGCCTGCACACGGTTTATTGACTACGCCGGCTAATTCTTTCGCCGTATGTTGGCACAACAGTGTCAGTGTCACCTTGCCCCACTCGATACATCCGACTGCGTGTGATGGACTTTGAGGTCGACAGAAGATAAAGGAGAGAACGTGGCAGGTTGCAAAAAAAAAAAAAAAACCAACGAGACGAGGAGATGCTGCAGGCGTGAGATCAGAAGGAGGTGCAGAGGTGATTAGAGGTGAGGGGGGGTGGGGGGGTGCTCATAGATAAATTAAGGAACAAGTAGAGCCTCGGGGCTGATCTAAACAGGATTTACCTGTTGCTGTCCCCGAGGTGATTCGCTTCGCTCATTTGCTCAACTCTGCCGCGGGGCCTTGAGACCTCGTTAATTAAGGTGCAGAACGTCGAGCGTGTGCGTCTGCATGCGAGTACACGCTCGCTAACCCCGGCCTCCCCTAACTCCCTCCGCTCGGGTTCCTTCACTGAATCATCTGACGCTGTCTCCTTAAATCAGCATCTTACGAGTTCCCATAAACTCAGAGTTAATGTTTCTAAACATTCTCAGATGTATACACCGTACGTTACGCTGACACTCCAACAGAGAGCTCTCTGTGGCAGCAGCGTGAACCCGGTCACCTCGCACCGCGCTCCCTCGCCCCGAGGACGGCAGCTCCCTGCTCGCTGCGGTTTGTTCACCTTCATTTAGCTGGATGATAAATTACAACTCACAATAAACAAAAATATAATGTCGTAAATCCTCAGAGCACAAGCGTGACAGGTGGAGAGGTGAAGGAGCGGCAGGGGATCGTCATCAGCCTCTGGTTAGACGAGTCTTTTTGAATTTACACGTTACATTCAAACATGAGAGTTCGCTAATCAGCCGGTCAATGATGACGCTATTATTCAAAAACCAAAAACAATAACTGTCAACCACAATCGACAAAGCTGGAGACAACGTCTGGAACGGATCCATCTCCCATTTCATACCTAAATGTTTGCTGCTGCACACACACACACACACACGCACACACACACACGCACACACACACACACACGCACACACAGACGCAAAAACACTCCTATATCCGCCATTTGCCCTGGGGACATGTGTCAGGATGGTTTACACACTAAAAACAAACAGGCGTCCCATTGCAACAGCGAGAAAAATGGATGTGGGTTTGGACGAGGTGGGAGACGGAGGGAGGAGGGAAGGAATGGAAAGGGGGAGGAACAGAGAGAACACATGAGGTAAAAAAAAAAAAAGAAAGAGAAAAGTAAAAAAAAAAAAAAAAAAGGAGTGAGGCCAGAACGGAGGGGGCGCTGTGGAGCGAGTAAGTGAAAGTTTTCATATAACAGCAATAATAAGAGGCCGCAGTACCACCCAGTGACCACATCAAGGTTCTGTAATGACAGGCTGTGCAGAACACAGCGAGGGAGTGCGGGTGTGTTTGAGTGTGCACCCTCCTGTCACTGCTAAAATAATGGCTCAGTTAACCGAGCACTATTATTCTCAGCACGGACACATGCACAGTCCATCATACATGTCCCAGAGCCACACACGGCAGGAACAGGGTGTTCAGACCGTACGGGACTTCACTCGGCCTCGATGTGGACGAGAGCATTTCAAACACAAGTAAATAAAGATGGACGACGTGTCTCTACTTCCAACCGCTGCTCAGAGATGAAGCCAAAATAGACTTTTCAAATCTCCGTCCGTCTTCAGGCTGGAGATTATAGAGCGTTAAGCTAACGTGCTAGTTGAACCCACGTATACAAGCCAGGAAATGGAGATTCCTTCACAGCCCGAGAGTGGTTCAGCTGCATGAAGACAGAACACAGTGGATAAATATTCCAAGTAAAACCAGAACGTTTCCAAAATAACAATGTGGGTTTTACCAGAGCCGACCTGGACAAAGAAAACCAGACAGGTAGCAGTGGCGCAGTGGAACAGCGGAGGGACGAGCGGCCCAAAGAGAGAAACTCCTGTTCTTTTTCACAAACACCTTATAGAAAAAAAAAAAAAGAAAGAACCACAAAAGAGAGTCTGTGCTCGAGGCTGCTTCAGTGAAGAGTTCTGGCCGGGACAGATCCACTGAGAGTGAGATGGAAAAAGAGAAAGAGAGAAGGGAGCTTTATTTGGTTAACAACTTCCACGAATCAGTACGGGGGAAGAATGTGTGTAATTTGGCTCTGTTTGTTTTGCATTAGGACATAAAATATGTCGGGATTACTTCATCACACAACTAAAGCCCGCGGAGAAGGAGACGGGCGAGAGTCGAGAAGAAGGGAACCACAGTTTTTCTTTTTTTTTTTTTCTAGGTTGGGTTTTGGGTAACGTATCAGATGTGTTCTCACTGGGACGGCGGCATCGGCAAAGAATGTGAGACCAAAAACAAGACGCCGCGTTGCCAAAACGACAGCCTCGATTGACATCAATCAACAGCTACAGCGCACGTTTGGCAAAGAGATAATGATGTTCCCTGTTTGTTTCCAAAGTATTGTTAGAATTACCCCACGGGCCGATGAGATACTCCTTCAACACCAGCATTTAATTTAACCATTCACCCCTCAGCTATTTATCATCCCGCCTTCACTTTGAGCTGTGTCAACAATCGCTCCTTATTATTTTAACAGTCGTTCATTCACCAACATTTAGCTGTTGGCCGACTATTAATCTCTTCTGTAACTGTCCCAAATATTTATCAAGCTCATTATTTTAATAACTTATTGATTCATTTCAGCTAAATCAACCATTTTATCCATTGCTTTGAATTCATTCATTTAATTTCAACTGTTTATCCATAACTTGTTTCTGTTTGACCATAAATGACTTTTATAAACTATTTATCTTCAGTTCAACATTTATCCATTAGCCTAAAGCTGAATATTTGCTTAATCAATGACTGTTTCAAATCCCTGCATGTTTATCTGTAACTTTTAGCTGTTTGGACATTTCTTTAAATTATTTTAAATGGTTCACTTTTGCTTTTAACTATATTTAAACTGCATGTGCATTATTATTTTAGCAATAGTTTCATTTTTACTTTAGTAAAGATAAACATGAAGATCACTGTGCTAACAATTCCAAACATATCTTATTACTTAAAGCTAAATATTTCACAAATTGATCCATTAGACTTAAAGCTAACTTTAGACTTTAAAAACCATTTATCAATAACTTTCAAATATTTGTCTTTACCTTGATGTCCATAACTTAGAGCTATTTTCATTTCCCTGACATTTATTCAAACTGTGAGCTTTATTTTTCGTATTAAATATGTGACGTGAAGTGAAGCACGCCCTGTGTGGGAACCAGTGACTTGCAGGAGCTGGAGAGCAATAAGCAGGAATATCTGAACCGAGGGCTGCTTTGCGTCTGACATATTGAATGTGACACTGGTCGTGCAGGGTAAACACACTCGGAATACTCGGAGAAGATTTTATGCATATTGGCACTGGAGTTTTCTGGGAGACGGTGAAACAGCAGCCCCTCTGTGTAAGCCATCTTTAGTTTACTGGGATAATCGCGGCTCTTATCATAAGGATTTCCTTATGCAGCTGCCAGGATTGTGTAGTTTGAATCAATGCCCACGGACAAAATCTCTCAGTCCGTGAGATGGAAGGAAAAAATTCCGAGCATGTATCAAAAACAGAGAACTTGGCCTTGGAGTAATCACATTAGTGTGTGTGTTCGGGCCCTGGTGGAGGAAACAGACCCTGCATGGAGGCAGTGGAGATAATGGGACTCTCGGTGTGAATGGCGTCTTTTTGAGGTCACTTTTACAGCCGGGCCAGAGGGGAAAGTTAAAGTGAGATGAAAAGAACAGAAACGGCAATAAAAGAACCCGACAGAAGAGAAAGAAAGCAGGAGAGGATCAGAGAGGATCTCAGGGCCAAAACCACAGATAAGCATCTCACCGCAGAATGAAGGCCAGATTGCTCTAATTCATTGTCATCTCAAGTATTTTTTTTATTGTGCACGGAGTGGGACACGGAGAGTGGCAGAGAGACCTCCCGTCCTCCCTCCCTTCTCTTCCTGTCCTCCCGCACCTCCATTCAGATTTACTGCTCGTAAATTGTTTGCCCTCTGCTTTTAACGGCCATCTCTAGATCATCAGCTCCTAAAATAAACACAGGGGCTTGAATTACATTCTCAATATCACCATTCCACTGGAGCAGAACCCGCTCCGCTCTCTCTCTCCTCTCGCTGCCTTTACGTTGAGCCTCCTCCGGTGCTTCCCTGAGTGTTTGGGCTGCCGGAGGAAAGCCCCGCACTGAACTGAGCAGCAGAAGAATGGAAACTCGATTAGGGCGGGGAGGCAGGGTGGTCTGCGTCTAATAACACACCAGTCAAACGTCACCACACGAATAACGGAGTACATCGGCTCCTCGGTTGCTCCAAAGTACACCGAATATGTGTAATTGGAATATTCATCGTCATCCATAAGATTTGCAGATAATTTCAAGATGACGTTATAACCGTCCACTTCTGCGGTGACAGACGACTCCCAGTCCGGCACCAGTGAGGGGGGGGGGGGGCCCACCTGGGTGTCTGACGTAGGACAGCTGGGTCTTACTGTACGAGTGTGTGCGTGCATCTCCGTGCACGCCCCCGATACCAAATGTGTTGCTTTCTCTCCATGTGCACACACACACACACACACACACACACACACACACACACACACACACACACGAGGCCCACAGGCATCAGGTGTGAAGTGGGGGTTCAGGTGTCAGAGAGGACACTCGCATGCTCCGCTGCAGACGGCGTTTGTTGTCGCTCGGCCTGCTTCTCTGGCGCATTAGAATATGCACAGACACGCTCTCTCGTCGTCGAGTGCATGCGACGCACTCTTTACTCCTGTGGAGTTACAGAGGGCCCCAGGGATGGAGGCGTCATCTTCTAAGAGGTGAAGCGCATCGCGGTTGGAGAATGAACAGGGAGGAGACGCAGGCTCACGTTTACGATTGATTCAGCTCGCATGCAACTGACGCGTGAGTGCGGATGACGTTTTGGGTTCACGACGACCTTCGTCGCTCGCCGGAGCTTTTAGATTTCACACAGACGTGAAACTACTGGAGGCCACAGGTGGACGCAAGGGGCCGAGCAGCAGCAGATGATGGAGCAAATAAAAAGAAAGACGAGCGTGTTTTAAATACGTGATCCGAAGATTCAAACCTTGAGGGAGACTCAGTCAGTCAGAGACGTGTGTGAAGGGGATGATAAATTAGAGAACTCAGATTCTTGGTGGTTGTCTTGAAACAACACCGAGGTTTGAGTTTGAGTTTTAATCAGCACCTTCGGTTCTCCGTGGTTTCATCGGTTCGATGCTCGTTTTAAGAATCGCCTCGGACCCGAAGAAGAAGAAGAATTACACATGACTTCTGCTGGAGACCACGGCAGTAAAACACGGTCTCTTCACACGTTCACGGTCGTGGCGTTGAAAGTCGTTGACATGCAGCACAAGCGAGAGTGTGCAGTTTCACTTGACCTCAAACATAATCACTCTCGTGGTCAAACAAAGGTAGAACACAGCTTATCTCCGACATCATTACTTGGTGCAGTCACAGTTCCTATCCTCACCTCTGTCAACAAACTGGGTAAAACTCCAGAAATCTAAAAACAAATCATTTAAAAAAAAAAAAAAGAGAGAAAAGGATTTGACGGTAATAAAAGTCCAAACAGACAGAGCAGTGTGGGACTCCACATAATGAGAAGTCAGAGCCAAATAAAACACGAGGGTTAAAGTAGTTCTGTCTCCCTGAAGACGACTCTTTCATATCACAAGCTAATTATATTTGAGCTGCCATCTCAGAGGGCACTTAGAGCTTCTTGGAGGCAGAAACTCATGTGTAACCCCCCCGGACTGAGCTAAGCTGAACAAAACGCATGAATAACATTAAGGGGGGGGGGGGGGGGGGGGGATCTGGCTCCGAAATGTCAGTTTGACATTTTTATACGTCTCACTTGGTGCAGATCCAGTGATTTATACCGAACATCCAGAAAGAGAAAATCTCCACGCCAAGAAAACGCTTTCTTTCGGTCACAGGAGTTTTCTTTCGAATGTAACTCTGACGTGACGTGATTCTGTCCGTGCACTGTGCCGCTCTACTGCTCTGCATAGGTAGCTGCTTATCCATCTGAGTGCGGGGGGGGGGGGGGGGGGGGGGGGGGGGGGGGGGGGGGGGGGGGGGGGGGCGTCCTCTATAGAGTGAAAGTGATCTGAGTGGATTCCTCTGGCAGAGCTCCGCGCTCCGGTTGCCCACACAGTCGGTTTGAGTGCCACGGAAACGGCCCGGCACTGCATGGCCACTCATCGTGCCAACCAGGCCAGTCGCTGACACTCCTTGGACGTCACCCAGGAAAGGTACGCCGAGAGAAGCCGCGCGGCCATGGCAACGCTGTCCACCGGCCGTCCTGGACAGTTATCTAATACTCCGATGCAGCACGGAACCGTTTATCCACTGGAGCACGATGGATTAGCGAGTTCTTTTCAGGCCATAAACACAGAAAACGTATAAAACTAAAACGTAACACCGGACATGTGTTTCTAATGAGTGAATCCAAACAATGTGATTTCACTGCTCTCACCCTAATCTCCCTCATATTCTCATCGCTCACCAGGGAGAGAGAGGGAAAAAAAAACCTGTTGTTTTCCCATCTTCTACGAAAATGTATGCATCCAAGCTGCCAATAGGAATTCAGACGAGTCTGAAATTATAGACGAGAGAGTTGAGTGCCGGGTATAATGAGGACGTTACCATCCGAAATGATGCCTGAGAAATGGAGCTGGCCGCTCATGTGAGAGGCAAACAGGAGGTGTCAGGTGATTTCTCTCTGGACAGAGAGGAAGCAGGAGCGGGGCGGCCCGGATGAAGAAACTGTTAAATGCAAAATGTGAGACCGAGATAAGTGAAGGTGTGTTTTCATAAGAAGACGTCTCTGCATTGTTAATTCACTACACACACTGTGAAATCTTTTTAATCTGTGAACGCAGCCTCCTTTATCCTCTCCAAGTGTAAATCCCACTCTTCGTTTCTTTGTCCCTGCGTTTGCTGCTCAGCTGCTCAGAGACACGGCAAGTTTATTTATTTATCCATTTCCCATTAATTGGTGCATTTGCGCTGACAAACAAGGAAGTAGTCGCATTAGCGCCTGGTTCGCACCAGCCTGGTCCCCTGGCTGTCGGCTCTCAGGACGCAGGAAGCGGGGGTGGGGGGGGGGGGGTGGAGAGAACCTTTCTCCCGCTGATGGAAATGAAGAGGGGACTCGCAGGTGCACTTTAAAATCACTTTGCCAGAATTTCTGAACTCAGCGTCACGACTTATCTAAACACATCAGGACAGAGTTAATTATTATTCTGCAAGTTTGAGGAAAAAAAACGAATGTGCCACAGAAATAAATCTGAAATGAAGCAAAAACAAAGCAGAGATAAATACGGTAGGGGTGGGGGGGGGGGGGGGGGGGGGGGGGGACCTTACAGCCAGGAGCTTTATTCCATACTGCGCTCAGCGGTGGCGACAGGACCCCCACCCCTGCGACCTCATATATTCACTCTGTTATTTCAGGGAACAAAAGCGAGGCTCTCAAGGCCGTGGGTGGATCCATGAAAGGAAGAAAGGAGTCCTGCTCCTGGTCCGGGGTGAATGGAGGCCTTTCACACTTAGAGAGGCCTGTTTACTCTCCCTCAATAATGGCTCTAATTTTCTGATCATTATTGAGTAATTCCATCCACCCCCACACCCAGCGTTTAATGCCCATCACTCACAGCACCGCGGTCTCCGAAGGGCCCCTGGGTCTCGTCCCCTGAATGAAGACATGTTCCTCTAAATACCCCTGAGTCTTCAATCCGGACTGTTACCTGCTCTGCCGAAGACATTTAGCCAGAGCGCCGCACCAGCGACACAAACTGCTCTGCACATGACGGCAGAAATCACTCAGAACTATTATATTTTTCCTCCACATGTGGAATCGCTCTCTGCTCTGATTGGAGAGGAGCCGCGCTTTATCCTCCATTTTGTTTTGGACCTAAATCCACAGCGGCTCCATCACACCGAGAAACAGTATTCGCTCTGCTTAAAGCAGGTGGAAAACATTTTGGAGGGAGAAAACACACACACACACACACACACACGGCTGGAAACACGATAGTCATTTCCCTCAACGCGCCAAAATCTCCGGCTAAATGAGACCAAAGTTTAAAAATGTTGCGGAGCTCGCGTTTCCCGGCGACCCGCTGCGAGAGAGCGTCCGCAGCAGAGGTGGCAGGGGCGTCGGGGAGCGAGCAGAGGGGAGAAGTGTTAAGCGAAAACAAGGATATGGGGGAATAAATGTTCAAATGAGAGCGAGGGAGAGAGAAAGGGATCAGAAGGAGAGAAGTTGGCAGAGACCGTGTGTCGGTTTGAAAAGCTGGCACCTTCTAAACAGAGCTGCAGCTCTGGGTGCCAAACGCTGCCAACCAGCCCCACTAGCCTGAATATCTGCCCTCCCTCTCTCTTTGTTTTCAGCGTGGCATTTTGCATCATCTTTATTCTACGCTTTTCTTTTTACTTTATATCAGTGCTCAGTATCACCCGAACAGCAGCGACTGACATTTACTTGCATTCAACGAGAGAATAAATAATAATGCAATAATGGGATGGAGGGGGGTGGGGGGAATTAAAGGCAGATTTTTATTCATATGCTTCATTATTAACGTTTATCTCAAGGATTTTATTTCGGTTATTTTGCGTAAGCGGATTTTGTTGCTGTATAATTGCTCATTTTTTGAGTTGGAGATGCTTTTGAATGGGAGAAGGGGGATCTGTCCTCGGTGGTGTCGCGGTGTTCCGGTTCCCTTTTTTTTTTTATTTCCCCCGAATGGAAAGAGCCGTCCCAATTACAGGGCAGTCTCCCCGCGCTCTGCTCCACTGGACCGAGGGAACAAGGCGGACTGATCAGAATCTGGCTGCTGGGAACCAGGCCCAGAAAAGAAACTCCTCTCCTCTCTTTTCCTCTCGTCTGCTCTGCTCTCCTCTCCTCACCTCTCCTCTCCTCTTCTCCCGCTCTTTGCCCCTCGGCTCAGGCGCTAAGAAGCCGAGCTGCCCTTCCTGTGCAGGGATACGTATGTTTCTAGGGGACGGACAGATTTCAGGCCTGGCGCTCGTACAGAGAAAGAGAGGACCGGTCACGCAGATTCTCACACTGAGGCGAGACGGTGCCGGAGAGCAAGAATAATACACAAAGAACCTGGAGGGTGGGGGGGGGGGGGGGGGGGGGGGGGGGGGGGGGGGGATTCTGTGTTGCTGTTGTTTCTTATGAAAAACAAAAAAGTGTAAAAGAGTCAAATGAAAACAGACCAAAGATAAAATGGATTTCTGTTGAGATTGAACATGAGCAACAAGCATCTGAATAAAAGAGCAAACTGAATTAGGCTGGATTTCTAGAAGAGACACCAGAACATTTATTTATTTACCTTAATTACACAAATAATTAAAAATCACTGTACAGTGAAATTAGGAAATAAAGCTAATCCATGTTACCCACAAAAGGCACTTTCTGGTACAAGGAATTTTTCTATTTGCAAAGCTAAGACCTGACCTTTATTTCAAAATGAGACTTAATTTAGTCTTATACTCTGTCTTTTGTGTGTCTCTTGCAGCATTATTCACTAAACTGGATAATTACAGTGAATACAAAGCAGGTTGGCCTGTTACCAAACCCGTAGAGCTTCTCAGCGGTCGAACCTATAGAGCGGTGGAAAGTTGCCGAGGGGTCGACGGAAGGAGGTCAGAAGATCGGAGCGAGCGTCAGTGTGACGGTTTGCATCTTCTCACGGATTTTCAGTCTGTTTACCAGCGATTCCTCACACTCCGCATACACCACTCTTCTCTGTTTCCACACACACACACACACACACACACACACACACACGCCGCAAAAAGCAACTGGAAAAACTGGGGGGCTCTGAAAATGGGCCAAGCCGGAGCAGTTGGAGGCCCCTGCGCCTCGGTGCATATTAAAACACCGCAGTGTCACTGACGCTGTCGCCGGAGCTCAAACTTTATTGGGCACATTATTCCAAATGACAACAAAGCGTAAGAAAGTTTCCGTTAAAAAAAAAAAAAAAAAAAGAAAAAGTGTCGGAGCAGCAGGGTTTTTCACACCAGATGAATGCGGCTCCCTCGGCGCCGACATTCTATATTTCTCTGTCGGCCCTGGATCACGGACCGGTGCCAGAACTCTGCTCTACGCCCAGAATTGTCTGCTCCACACACACACACACGAGGAGGAGACTTCAGGGAGATTTTTTTTTTTGTGTTTTGATTATTATGACTCTTCTCCTGGAGACGACAGGACAACCTCACCTGACTGTATTCAAGTATTTATAGACTGTGCATGTTCACGTCGTATCACCTCCACAAACCGTCACACACGTATCTCGGGTGTGGAAAAATACAAATCCCACTCCGTCCTGTTTGGTCTCCTCTTCATTATGTAACCGCATCTGATAAGGTTACCTCCTTTTGAAGCACAGGATATTGGGCAGAGCAGATAAGATGTGTTTGATGGATTAGCGTGACGTGGAGGCGTTAAGTCTCTCAGTCTGGCCGTCTGTCTCCCTGTCGCTCCCTCTCTTTGTTCGCCTCTATTAAAAGAGACTCTCTGGGCCATTTGTAACGTCAGGACTGTGCACACAGACACATTGATGAGTAAATGAATATCTGAGGTCCGCAGCCACAGCAGAGCGGCACAGAGATATGGTGACACACACACACACACACCCGCACACACACTTGGCTTCCAGGCCTGGCCCAGCACCTCTCTGGTCCGTCTGTCTCCAGCACAGAGAGCAGATATGGAGGCTGCACTCTCAGAAACATCTTTTTATCATAACAAGTAATGAAAGCCGTATGAGGCGGCGCGGGCTCCAAACATGACTAATGCCTGAACCGTGCGGCTTCGTCAGCCTGACAAATACGGAGCATGTCGCTCGAAAAACCATGACCTGAGCCGGGGTCTCTCTGGGTGGAGGACGGCCCCGGAGCGTCCGGTGGGCGAGTCCGGGTTTGGACAGACGAGCGATCAAAGACGTGATCGTATCCTGCTTCTCTGCCTCACTTCCTGCACACAGCCGAACCATTATCATCATCGTCAGACGCACGAGAGTCGGCGAAACGAAAAAGGAACCAACACTGAGGTCAACAATTATATCATGCTGTGTGTGTGTGTGTGTGTGTGGGGTGGGGTGGTGTGTGCAGGTAGTCGTCAAAGATAATGATCACTAGCTCTAGAGGTGTTGGGACGTTGCTGTGCAGCCGTGGAGCAGATCTGAGTTCAGCTGCTTTGATCTGTCCCAGCTCTCGCTGCCCCGCCTCGAAGGGCCGAAGTCTATAATTGGACAAAAGCAGAGACACATACTGTAGGGAAGCAGAAACAGAGGAGGGGGTGTGTGTCTGTGTGTGTGTGTGTGTGTGTGTCTCCTGTTCTGTCAATCACACCGCTTGAAAGCAGAGCGCCCCCCCCCCCCCCCCCCCCCCCCTCCTCTCAGCCAGTGACGGTGGCATCAATGGGCACAAGAGAACTGAAACGCCGCGGAGGGGACAGGCGGGTGAGACGGCTGCGGTCCAATCATCAGGCCTGGCAACTGATAGCTTCCGCAAGACACAGACACCCTGGAATGGCCGAGCTAAGAATAAAACTGTAATGCTGCCACCCGAAAGGTTAGAATGGAGCCACTGTCTGTCCGTCCTCTGTAAACTCTGGTTAACCCCGGCACCGCCTCCCGGAAAACACGGCAATCTGAGCCCCCTGAAACGAAGGTGGACGATTTTTCTATTTCCGTTACTATACCTATATCTTCAGTTTTCTCCTCCAGGTGCATGTGCAAGGTGCAGCTCAGACTGAGGTTGAAGTGGAAAAGCAGGATCCCGCCCCAAATGTATCTGACTTTGTTTTTTTTAAACCAAAGGAAAGATGAATGCTAAATTTCTAATTGAGCAATTAAAAAAAAAAAAAAAAGGGCTTACAGTTAATTGGAAAAATGCAACAATATCTACACGAGGATGCTCATGTACGTACAAAAAGAAAATGTGACGCACAACCCCAGAGAGATAAAGGCTGGGTCAGTGCGCGTATGGGGATGAGTGGCTGCTGGATTCTGGCACGGAATAAAAACAAAAAAAGAGCTTCTCTCCGAGGGGCACCAGGCTGCGCTGGGAGCTAATCTGAGCCGCGGTTCACCACGGCATATTGTGGAAGAGGAAGGGGCGCTCACGGAGGCCCCGCAAACTCAAGCAGAGTTACACACTGGGCTGAAAGGAGCCTGGCATGGGGTCCTCCGTCTCACAGGAACGCTGCACCTCCCTGCCAAGGAGAGGAATTAGGCCCTGTAGATGTATGCCAGTCTGTGGTAGGAGAAGCCGGGATAATAGTAAAGGGCAGGAGAAGGGTCTGTGAATAAACATGTGTGTGTGTGTGTGTGTGTGTGAGACTCCACCTGCACGTACCTGCATCACAGAAAAACAGACGACTGGAGAGTGACTATAAATCAACTCAACAACCGAAAGGGAAAAGAAAAATATATGAAAATGCAAATGAACACAGCTGAAACCGTGGTCGCGCTCCATCTGAAGTATCCACAGTGAATCTGGGTTTCAGTTTGGAATAAATTACACTAAATTACACCCGTAAACCACATATAGGACACAGCAAATTTCAAGCATCTGCAAATACGAGCGATATTATTCCAGACGTTTTTAAACAGAATGCCGACATGTGCGCACCACAGAAATCTGATTTGCTGTTTTTGTGAAGATGAAGCCATGGTGAAAGTGGATTATTTGTAATGAATAACAGCCCTGCTCTCCTAAGACCACTGCAGTAATACCCCGGTAATTACGATATGATTAATATACAATTTTAATTCCTTCAAATGACTATAACCAGATCGAATGAATTTCTCAAGTGTTTCTCTTTTTCGACTAAATGAATAGAAACATAGTTGATAATATATAATCATCAAATTAAATTAGAATTACGACATCGTTTAGAGCTATTTAGTGACACAGTAGAATAATTCTTGCGGAAATTAAATACGACACAAAATTAAATAAGTGTCTGTTTTTCCCATCGAGCTTCTGTCACTGTAAAATATAAGTGAGGGAATATTACCAACGATTATGTTTCACAGTGCGGAGCCTCCAGAACAATGTGGGTTTGTACACACACTGAAGTATTTCCACCACCTTGATTTCAACTCACGGACGCAGAAGGAAACATGAGAGAGTACGGAAAAATAAAAAGATAGAGAATAAAATAAAACGTCTCGTGAACGGAGGCAGAGTGTGTGTGTGTGTGTGTGTGTTCGGCACAATCAGACAAACAATAAAGGGGCAGCTTGGGCTCCTGAGTGTGTCCACTCGTGAGTATGAGAGTGTGTGTGTGTGTGTGTGTGTGTGTGTGTGTGTGTGTGTGTGTGCAGAGATGCGTTATAGGCTGAGGCTGCAGACAGGCTGACTCTTCCTGCCTCCTAAACTATCTGGGCTTGGGCCAGCTGTCACTGCGTTCTCCACACACTACTGCACGTACACACACACACACACACACACACAAATCACTACTGCCACTGATACACAACAATCTCACAATAACCTACACACGGATTAAAGCCTCATGACAAACTGCCTCGCACGTGCACACGTATGCACATGCATGCACACTCAGATAAACAGGTTTGCAGATGCTTTTGTTTACACATGGCGCCGGAAAACATGCACATTTGGATTTAGACAAATTTGCTCACACAAATACTTGAACAAATGTACCACTGCAAACATATCTGTGGGTAAACAGAGGTTTTAAGCCTGGCTGTCAAATTCTCAGAATCTCTTTAAACCAGATAGAAACGTCGATCTGATAAAATATTTTTAAAGATTACGCTGCGCGGACTGTCCCTTTAAAAATGTGTCAACGGCGGCGTTATCTGCGTCCTGAGCGAGTTTAACGAAGCCTGGCGTCAGCTCAGCTTGGTACTTAGTAAAGGGCAGGGTCTAATCTGTGACCCACATGCCAAGGTGTGTGTGACACATCAAACTGAAGTGTGTGTGTGAGTGTGTGTGTGTGTGTGTGTGTTCGTGTGAGTGTGTGTGAGTGTGTGTCATACAGGTAACTGCACCACATACCTGGTGAGTGGACGAAGTAGGCCAGGTAGAGGTCCAGCTCCTTGACCGTCACTCCAATGTGGTGCGGCTGGACACACAGGCCGTGGTTGGAGCACTGGGGCGACTTGACCAGCCGCTCCCCGTCCGTGCTCTCCAGGGGGCTGCCCTTGAACAGGATGACCATCACCAGGTCCAGTCGCCACACCTTGTCGGCCTGGCGGAGGCAGTCGATGCGGCGGATCTTACCCTTCTGGTCGGGGTTGGACAGCACGCAGCAGGGAGGCTTCTTCCCCGTGATGGTGAGCACAAAGTCCTCGCGGAACTCGGGCCGGATGTCCTTGCGCAGCTTGGCCAGCAGGCGCGAGGCCCACTTCTGCTTGATCTCTGGCTTCTCCCCCAGCAGCTCGTCCTTCACCGCGCGCTCTTCGTCCTTGGTCATCCTCTTCTCGTGCTTCTTGAAGTACTTGCGCTTACGGGCCTGCAGGTTGAACCAGGTGTACGAGAAGGCACGGACATGGGGGAGGAGGGCCTCGATGAAGGGATGAAATTCATCCTGGTGAGAGGAAGAGAGACGAGGTGTTAGGGGGCTGGAAAAAAAGGCTCTTAATTTGAAAGAGAACATGCAAATAAAGCTGCCAATACATTTCTGCAATCTTCGATAAAAAATAGGGAAACTGTGAAAATGTGATAAAATGTAGTGACAGTTGTTCAATTTCATTAAAATGATTTTAAATTACAATCTAATTTAAAATGCAATAATTCCAAAGCTATTGGAATAAATGTTCTCAACTGAAATAATAAAGAATGTGTGTTTTTGTTTTTTTTCAACCATTCGGATAAAATATAAATAAACATGCATCGATAAACAAGAAAATTAGTCTTTAGCTTAAGATGCAAAAAACCACAAAGACGACAAATACGAAAATACATCAATTCAAATCACACAGAGAAGCTGAGCCAAGTTGTGCTCCCGTTTTCCTGCTGTGAAAAGAGAAGTTATTCTTGCTGTACCATAATACCTTCACTACATATCTCTGGGCAACAAAGCCCAGATCTCGCCACAGCGTTCCTGTGCCAGGGTTGCCACACACCGGTCGCTCACCACCGCCAAGCTTTGCCGCCACAAGACCACTGTTGAAATGTGCTGCTAAAAGATCAGCCATACCATTTCCTATCTGTGCTACCATGCAAGGGGAGCTCCAACCAGACTCACATTTCCACAACAAACTGAAAGCAGACAGAAATCACCACAGAAAACCACACTGCTAGAGGAAGACAGACGGCCTGGTAGTTACCATTTTGCACTCTCATCATAAATTTGGCACAGCGTTTAAAGTGAAAAAAAAAAAAACCTCCACCACCAGTTTTTTTTTTTTTTTTTTTTTGCCTCCCGCGCTCCCAAATGTAAAGCAAGCACTGGTTTGGCAGCGTTTGGAGAATTAGCGGATGAAAAAAGAAAAAAAAATGTAAAAATTGCGAGGTCGTAAAAAAATTAATTAGTGGACTACGATGCCCGATAAAAACACGAGGAAGAAAATTTAAAAAACAAGACAACAGAGATTTTTAAGAAGTAAAAAAATTCACTGCAGGAGCTCGACCAGAATCATTGAGACGAAAACAAAAAAAAACAACAACAAAAAAAAAAAAGCCGGATAAAAAGTTGTAGTAAAAATTTGTCAGGTAAAAATAGAAACGTTAACAGTATTGCATTCTGGGAGAAAAAAAAACTTTAACAACGGGGACTTAAAATAAACAGTCCTTTGTGCTTTCCAAAAATCTACGAAAAAAAAAAAAAAAAAGTCCTTGGCAAAGTGTAATTGGTGGTGGTGTCTGTTCTGATCCCTGGGCCCGGCGCGAGACTCGTGCACACACACACACACACCGCACACACACACACTCACAAACACACACACACCACACACACAGATGGGGGGGCCAGGGAGAGCAGAGCACAGAATAGGGAAAAAAAAAAAAGAGAGAGCCGAATCAATGTTGGACGAGCGCATACGACCGCTGGCAAAGCCGAGTGCTGCTTCTTTTTTCCCCTTTTCTCTCCAACTCTCTCTCTTTCTCTTTCTGTTTCTCGCTCGCCGTCTCTCGTCCTCTCCGCGTTCTTTCCCTAACCATTGCTTGAGCCTTTGCCAGCACGAGTAGGGCCCACCTATTTGGCAACAAGATGCCTGTAGCCCAGCCAATGCGTTAGCTTCAAGAGCTGAAAGGGAGGGAAAAGAGAAAGAGGAGGAGGAGGAGGAGGAGAAGAGGAGGAGGAGGAAGGGGGGGGGGGGGGTGTCGTGGCAATGAGAGAGAGAGCGTGCACAAGAGAGAGAGAGAGAGAGAGAGGGAGCAGGTGGGAGTGTAAGAGAGCGCGCAGCCTTGTCCGACGTTGCACAATTTGCCAAATCGACAAGTTCCACTCTGACACGGAGGCAAAGTTCAGGGGAGCGAGTCCTCTCCTGCACCAATCCCAGCAGCCCTCAGCCTGCCTCCATCTTTACTATGGCCGCCATCGCCTCGTGCGCCTCGCCACCCCGCACGACAAACCCCCTCCCCCCCCCTGCCCGCCCGCCCGCCCGCCCTCCTCTGTGCCGCTCTGCCTCGCTCTACCCCTCTCTCTGCTTGCATAATGCCACCTTGGCAGAGGATGGCAAAGAGAGGACACACAGCTTCAGAATCCCTGCAGACCCCACCGCCGGCAGCTGCTCGTGGGTTTACCACAGCAAACAAAGAGGGAGAAACAAACCCGGGCAGCCACACTGCTCCGACGGCACACACAGAAATGACCGGCGACATGGTTTAGATACACAAATGAAGAAATGGTTACAGAATTTATAAAAGGGGGACGGCAGAGGAAACAGAATCTGCCTCAGCTGTGTTCAACAGTGTGAGTGTCTCCCATGAAATCCCCAATCCCCCAACATTTTTTGCTCCGCGCTGTCCTCCCCGCGTCCCCGGGAGGATTTGGCGGGGTTGTGCGGCGACGGCTGCCATGTTGCCTCATCGTGGCGACGTCCACGGTTGCACCTGCTCTGCAGACAGCTTTGGTCTGAAGGCACAAACTGCTGCTGAATCACAGAGCGGCAACGGAGGCTTGTGACTCCAAACAAAACAAAATTCAACGTACACATAAATCACATGATTCCTTCGCTCGTTGGCTGTTCTGACAACATCCACGATGCTGCCAACGTGGAAGCAACGACAACCAGAGCGCCGCTCAGAACCTCATGGCGTCGACATATGCGGACGTAAGGACTGAATGTAGAGGGTTCGGTTCATCGAGTTGTCGACTGAGAGAAAACTGGTAGTCGGCAAATTGATTGATCACAAACAATCTCTTGTTCCAGTTTCTCCAACATGAGCAATAGATGTTTTCTCTTCTCACATATGGAGCGAAAAACTCAAAATGATTCGTTTGATAAAGACAAAAGAAGCAGTTTGATGATGTCACCGAGGGCTCGGGGGAAATTATAAAAACACATTTTGTCAACGAAGCAATGAGAGAATTACTCGTTAGGAGAATAATTAAAATAAAAGAGTGTTTGAGACGCAGAATCGTCTGCCCTTGTTTTAAGAAAATGACCCAACAGGTGCAGCATCTGGAAAAACCTAAACACTGAACGAGGCTGACGCAGAGAGGGAAGGCTACGTTTGAAAAATAACGACCAAGGTCATCGGAATTACTGTTTAATCAAAGCCAGACTGCAAATGCACAAACAAAAGACACAGGCACAGGCACTCAAACACTCAGCGCCACCATTTTCTCACTAATAAACATCACAGCCTCCTCACAGCGATGCATTTCAGCCTCATCATCATCAGCCGAGCCCCGAGCATCAGCCTAATGAAAAGCCCACTCTCAGCCATCATCTGTTAACACGGTGAAGGACAAGGCACCTCCGCATTCACTCCCGGTCGCCTTGCGTGTCATTGGACGACGCCAGAGTTTGATGCATGGTTAGATAACGCAACAAAGGAGGCCGGACACACACAGAGGTGTGTGTGTGTGTGTGTGTGTGTGTGGAGAGAGAGAGAGGGAGTGGAGAAGGGACTTAGCAATAAAATGATAATCTATAATTATCACAATGTCCAATAACAAATAAATTGATATGATGTTCATGTTAGAACAGAGAGGAGGCGGAACTGACTGAGCTCAGGGATTAAAACCACAACCTTCACTCAGGAGTCTTTAAACCGAGAAGAAACAATAACGTGAAGTCCATCGTGATAAATATCGATAAGAACATTCTGATCTTGACGTCGTTTTGGGCCGTGGCTCTAAACTTCTCCATCAGCTCCCTCAGCACATAACCAATCGTTACAGCAGTTCAGTTTATGTGGAGGTTTTAAAACATTTGTCGCTCTCTGCTCATAAAGACGAGTGTGGAACTCAGGAGTCTTTAGAATAAATAACATTCACCCTGATAATTATATCATGTATGGACTTTGTGTTCCTGCTCGTGTTTGGCTCCATGTCTCCGTCCCCACCTGCAGCACAGACCCCAGCAGCAGAAGATAACTGGCACTTGGATGTGATCCCCGAGTCTGATGCCTTTCACTCAGATTTAAAGCTTTTCTCGGTGACCCTGCCAAAATGCAAATAAACCACCATTCAAACGTCACTGGAATTTGACTACGAGGGCTTTGTAAGTCATTTTTCCTTCGTTCTGCTGTTTGCGTGAGAAATAAAACCGAGTCACAGAGCTGAGGTCTTCAGAGTGCCACATGGGGGGGGGGGGGATAAGCTGCTCACCGTGCGTGTGCGTGTGCGTGTCGGGCCTGCAGTGGAAGCAGCGTCATCACATGATGAAAGTTCTTCTCACCTGAGGATCCAATCGAGGCCAGAGCGCGCGGCCTTCTGCGTCAATGCGCGTTAATGATCGATTGTCGATTGGACGCGCGTGATCTGCGTGATCCCCCTTTTTTTTTTTTTTTTTTAACAAGTCACCTGTTCACCTACAAAACAAAAGCCTACTCTTCTCCTTCACAGTAAAGGTTCCAGATATTTAAAAAAAAATTTAAAAAAAAGAGCGCGTGGTGCGTTAAGGGTCACGTTTCAAACCTGGAAATTAAAATTAAAATGTTTCTCTGTGGCTTCATCATCCTCGGCCTCGTTCAAAAATCAAAAACGCACCATCACGTCTCTCCTTGTTTCCCCTGATTTCAAAATATGAATGTTTAAAAAGAGGGAATCTGTGCAGCCAGGAATAAAATGGAACGAGCTGAGGAGCAGGAAAATAAGAGCACGAGCCTGAAACGGGTTTTAAAACCCCACGAATTGATATCAATTAATTTTAATATTAACTGATGCACTTGAAGAAAAGCCTGTTTCCTGATGAGGCCCAAAATGACCCAGATTCACTGTCTCTGTTTTTCTTATCATTATTATTTAAGGAGCTGTTTAGAAAAACTAAAGCGAAATATCACTGTGTTGTTTTATTCACATACATATATATATATATATATATATATATATATAACATTTTTACTATATCAAAGATTCAAACCGCATTTTCCACTGCGAATGCGCCAGTTTTCATTCTGCAAAATAAAATAAAATATGATCTGCGTAAAAAGCCTCAGCTGAATGTGGCCTGAGACAAAAGAAATGATTTTTGAAGTCCTTTATTTTTCTATTCTCCGCACGTCTCTGACTGAGACCGTGGCTGCCAACTTCAGATTAACTCTTTCAGCTGCAGAGAAAAAGACTCTTTTACTCTGAAAAGCTCCGTGTGATTCATTAGTGCCTGTGAAGACCCTGCACTGCATTTTAACACTCAAATAATCCACCATTTAAAACATCGGTTTTATTAATGTGCATGAAGAATAATCATATTGTGATTTATTAATAATTAATAATAGTATTGTGTTTTGAGGGGAAAAGGATATTGAAATATTTTTTTGCCTGTGAGAATTTGAACAATTAGGTTAAACAAGGGTTGTTGTACATTTAATGTGGATTCTATATATAGGTCAAAAGGAAAACCAGACAATTAAATATCATATGATATATATATATATATATATATATATATATATATATATATATATATATATATATGTGTTGATGCATATAAAGAGTCTCATTCCACTTTCTTATGTCACATGGAAGTGGAAGATAATGGTTGGGTTGATGAATATAAATAGATAACAAAATTAAAGGCTGCTCCATTTCTGTAAAGTAAAACCCTCAACATCCATATATACACATAAAATAAAGACTATGTAAAAAACTATGCAATTCAAATCAGAGAGAAATTAGAATTATCTTTTTTTTTTTTTTTTATTCCGACCAACCTTGACTGACTTTCCAGGAAAGGATGGAGATAATAGTCCACATCGCCAAGCCAAAAAAAAAAAAAAATCATAATTTTGGCACAGTGAAATGCTTTTTTAAAATTTTGTTATGATGAATTTTTGGCTTGAGTGTTTTGTTTTCCAGCAAACATTGATCATCTCAATAATTTCAGCTTTTTAAAATTACGAGAACATGAAGAAGTGACAGAGTTTGTCTGTAAATCACTGGAAACTGTTAAAGTTCAGAAAGGAACCGAGCCAGTCTGCTCCTCCGCCACCGCTTTGTCCTGCTCCGTCCTGCGGTGGATGACCTCGCCGAGGCCACGCTGCATCTCATTAGACCAATTAAACCACTGTCTGCATAACCCGAGGGCCTCCCAGCCGCCCGGCCCTTCATTAGTGCAGCTTTGTGCTGCTGGGGCTCGGCTCCGTCCTCTCCTGCCCAACTGAGCGTCCCTGACCCCGGACGGAGCCTGACACCGGCTCCCCCTGACCCCGGCTCAGGCCGCTGTGTGGAGAGCCAGGGCAGAGGAAGGTGGAGGAGGACACAGGACAGAGGCTCAATCATTGACTTAAGAGTGCAACACGTTCAGATTTATCCAGGTTTGGATATTTTATCTCCAGTTTAACCTCAAACAAATAAGAGAAGGTTATAAGATCATCATTTCTCCAGGTAGCAGGTGGGTACCGTGGTTTTCGTCTCGAACCAACCCGACAGTTTCCCAGATGCTCCCTGTCTTCTCTGAGCTGTCTGTGGTTCGGTACAGTAATCAGAACAGGCCACAGTGGCTGCTGCATGTCTCCAGGTTGTTATCACACACTGGAATCGTTCCTGTTAATCATTAGAAACTGGCAGGGGGGGGGGCGTGAGATTAAAATCTAGGGGGAGAGTCGCCACACTCTGTCGTTTCTGTGGCTCGCAAGTGATGCGTAAAGATCCACGGCTCGGCGCCCCTGCGTTGGTTGCACTTATCTGAGTTTACACACCAGTGCATTACTAGGTGTGAAAAATCTGCAAGCAATTTGCGGTGGCTGCGTGCTAACGTGCCCGGGGTGGGCCGTGTGGGGGGCAACCAGCAGAGGAAGAGGCACGCACGGCACATTCCAGTCCCACAAAAGGGGCTCTGCTGCCTGGCTGCACTGAAAAACAGACTGGGTCCTTCCTCAGAACCTCTGGGTGTGCAGCCACCGCTTCGGCCCAGACATCAGCCACCGCGGGACGCCTGGTTCCAGCAGGTAAAGACCCATCCTGCAGCACAGGCATGAATCCACACGAGAAACACTAGAGGTTCTGTTCAACGAACGACAAACAAAAGAATCACCTCGTTTATAAGTTCTGAAAGCAGCGAGATCAAAGCAAACCAGATCGCTGGAGGCGATTTAGTTTTTTATGATCCTCTCATGGCCATTTCACATAAAACAACATTTGTTCCTGCTCGCCGAGGTACGAGGCGTGTTGGGGCGTGTGAATGTTCTTGGATGAAGACGGTATTGATGAGCGGAGGAAGACACTGACACATATTCCAAACCTGAACCCAGCCCAGGATGTGCTATTCACGCTGCTGCTTATTGAGCTGGATCCCACTGCAGCTGATTTAACTCACCTACAGTCCAGAAAGAATGTGCTGCTGGATGAAGGCGCCGCCCTGAGTCTCACTAATATGTGTGTGTGTGTGTGAATGCACGTGAGTGACTGGCCGTGCCGGGACAGGCCGACTCAGCGCCACAACAGCCATGACTGAGTGTTTTCTCACTGTGCCGGCCAACAGACGACTGCTGCTCACCCTGCTGCCAGAGCGGACCGAGTCACGGTGAAGCTGCTGACCAGGTTTTCAACGCTTTAGTTGTTCTTTTAGTTTCAAACTATTCAATAACCAGCGGGTTCCCAAGGAGTTTGGTGGCGGAGAGGGCCGCGGTACAAGGCAGCCAGCTTTCAGCAGCAGTTGGCTGATGGCGGGTGTTAATTTTCTGCAACAAAGAAACACACTTAAATTCTTCCCGCTCTCCCCTTTTGGTTTGATGGTCACAAAACATTTGATCCTGCTGGAAGTGAGACGGCGTTTTGACGGCGTTTCGGCAGCTAGTGGCCGTTAGCTCTGTCGGCCGCGCCATCTTTGATCTCGAGCGTGAGGTTGACACACGTCAGGGAGAATTACCAGCACAAAGCAGAGGGACTGTTACACCACAGCCCCTCTTATGAAAAGATCCCTCTGCAGAATTAAGAGTGTCAACACGGCCTGAAATGGAAAAAAAAAAAAAAAAAGGAAAGGATCTTCAGGTTCATGTGTTAACTTGCAGCTTAACAAAGCTGTAGGGCTTTACTCCTCTTTTCAAAGAGACGAGTATGAAATGGTAAAGTCAGCCTTTCACACACGGAGACCAAAGTGAGCTGAAACAACACGGTTGTGCTTTCAAACCCGAGACAAACACTGGAGCGGAGCGCTGGTGTTTGTTGCCTGTTCGAAGCCAAACCTGACCACACAACTGTTGTGTTGCACTGGAGCGAACCCGACAAAGCCTCAGACACACACACACACACACACACTCTAATATTAATCACCAGCTCTTGTTTTAAAGCTGCCTCTGCTTTACATTTGAGCTTTTTGTGTTGCAGCCTTTGTGCGAGTTAATTTACGAGAGAGCACAAGCGCTGCGTTAACGCGCCAACAGCTTGATGTCAGATAATATGTTGCTGCAGAGTTTTATAATATATCACACATGCTGGTTTTGACCTGAGCGTCTTCACTTCACTGCTTCTTCGCTCAGTCTTCTCCGTCCACGGTCACATTTTTTCCCCAGCATGTGTTAAAACAGTTGCTGGATGCCAACGTGAACGCTGAGGTTTCACTTCCTGTAACGATTCCTCCTGTTCGTGTTGGCCGTAAAGGAATCCCTCCATGTGGTAAGTGACGAGGGATAAACTCCACAGCCCTTCTGTGCGTCAGTCAAATCAAATATCTTCCAAAGTTACCGAAGCTTCGCTCTTTGCTGAGCTGCAGTCGAGGGGAAAAAGAGGGAATATTGAGCTTTGGAAGAAATCCTCCTGATTTGTTTAACTCAAACTGCCGAAGCCTCTTCTTAACTTTAGAGGGACTTTTTCTGCACAGAAGGACTAAAGGCTTTTGTCTCCCATCACTCACACTAATGGACGACATGAACAGAGCGAACTGATTACAGCAGGATTAACTTGTCTCGTACGGGAAAAAAACGGGAATTGTTTAAAGACAGATCGGGAAATTTGTGAATCTCGAAACGGTCGATCGATATCCCACGGAAAACCTCATCTTCGAGCTATGAGAGAAATACTCAAAAGTAACTTAATATATTGCATTTGTTTTGAGGTACTTTTACTTTGATGCTACTTTACACACGTCACCAGATTTATTTAACTTCTGGAATTGTTTATTTTTCAAATTAAGATTTTACATATAAAATACAACATATTGAAATGAACAGTTTTAAAGGTCAATGAATTATTAAAAGCAGAAGCAGCTAAAACTCAAACATGCATGTTAATGATTGTACCTCATAATAATATATAACTGGAATCTCTTCTGTGCAACGAGTCATTTGGTTTTCATGCTGCAGCCACAGATAAATACAACTTTCTATTTGAATTTATTCAGATTTTCAGTCAGGCTCTGAAGAGAGCTGCGTTCTTTCACTGAACACATCATTTGTTTCATTAAATGGAATTTCTGCAAAATTCAGCCCGACATGGAAACGTTGAGCAATCACAGATTCACACTAAACAAAAATCTTTTTTTTTTATCATTTTAGCCATTTAACACGAAAACATCTGCATCTTTCTTTGTTTCATATCAATATTCACTGAATTCAATACGATCATTTTTCATTGTTGCTTCAGAGAAAATGCGGTTCGACGCAAGAATTCTCCGTAAATTCAGAATTAAGTAGAAATGTAAATTAAAAGAGTCATTAAGGTTTGTGGTCACGATGAGTTTACAGGCTACTCGAGGTCATGAAGGCCACGGGTTGGCCCGGCGAAGGCAAGAGCCGCGGAACTCTAGGCTACAGCGCTGATGGACTCGGGGCCAAAAAGCAACGGGCCCTCGCTAAATAACCATTTCTCTCTCTTCTACCAGGACGTCACCAGAACCCCGGAGCAGTGGTTCTGACAGAGAGAAGGTGAGACAGACGCCCACGGACAGAAGAAGTCAGTGTTGTCTGCGGGTCGGTAATTATCTATGAAAACACATCTGAACGTGGCATCGGGCTGAATCAACATCGTCGTTAACCTCGGAGACGCTGCCGTTGCGGTTGGAGGACGGAGATAAAACAGACGGGTCAGAAACTTCCCCTCGTGCTCCGACGTGCTGATTGCACAAGACGTGAACTGGGAGACGTTGTGCATGTGTAGCAACAGATGAGGCCAAGGCCAAGACAGAAAAACTCCCTCCTGGAAAGTAAAGCCCGCTGCTAATGCAGTGTTGAACGCTTTGCAATCAGACAAATAAAGGGGCAATCTAGCACACAATCAAACTAGAGATTTAGCCTGCTCTGCTGCCAACAGCGAGGGACCTCCTCTTTCTGAACAAGGGATGCACTATTGACTACACCCCCCTTTCTCTCTGTCTCTCTCTCTCCAGTCTTCCCTCTCTGCCAGTCTGAAAGGCGTGATGCCAACCTTTCCCACCATTGGGCATGATGCCCTGCCCTTTATGCAAATGCTTTGCCGCCATCCCCGACTCGCAACCCCCTCCGTCTCACCCTCCACGTCTGTGCACACCCCCGTCATGGCCTCCTGTCTATATATTCTTTTTTATCTTCATACTTTTCCGTCTGAATTAGCCAAGAAACTGAGCTTAAGCTGTAGCCATAAGTTATTAATTAAACCCTGATGATCTGAGGTCCTGCCTGTATGGATCCTGAGCTGAGTGAAAACGCTCCGCAGCCTTTGGGCCCTGCACTTTGTCTCGTGTCTGCCGTGGACACAAAGCACCAACCAGGGGCGAATATTTGACAGAGGTGTGGTTGTATGTGTCTGTACGAGCCCTGATAAAGAAAAAATACAAAATAGAAGACAGAGAACAGGAGGGAGGGCAAGAAGGGCTGGAAACAAAAAAGAGAAAGTAAAAGAAATGTAGAAAAAATGGAGGAAGTAACTCCAGCTCACTGAAATACATTTACATTCATTAAATCATCTCATTTAACGAGCAGCCAGACAGAAAATGTGACGTGGTGATGAACCAGAGCTACAGAAAACAAGAGGTTAATAAACTTACTGCTGGCTTCAATTAGAAAGCAGAAGTTACTGATGAAATGGAAAAGAAAGTCAGTCGTGGCGGACACTGACAGGTCAATCACCAAACAGGACAGGTTCATAAAGTAGTAACAGAGAAAATGGAAAAGAGCAAAGGAGAGAGAATAAATCAAAAATTAAAAATGTGTGAAATGTAAAATATAAAGGTTTGTAATCAGGATTCTAGAAGAGTTAACACAGAGGGCCGGAGGCTGAAGTCCTGCTAATGCTGTTAAAGAGATTCTGCTGCTGCTGACGGGCGAGCGTGGAGCCGCGGGGTCCACTCAGGCCGGACGGACTCAAACCCTCACACCGGAAATCATCACGCCGCTCGACCAGACGCACACATGCACAAACACAAAACGTTATTTCTGCAGGTGTTGAGCAGAAAATGGCTTAAGACTCAATAAAACTATTTAAAAACTCACATTGAATATTTAGATTTTTTTTTTGAACCGGACAGGAGCAGCGCGCTCCCTCGCAAAAGAAATCTCCATCTCAGTGGCAACAAATGGAATTCTCTTTCCTCCAGACAAACAAACAAAGACGTCTGAAACCCCGACAGTCTAGACCAGCGACGCAGCACCGCAACAATCTCCAAATATAAACTTCGGGCCTTATTTCCCAAGCACTCCACACAATGGCTGCTCTAATCTTCCTGAGAGAGGAGAGACGAGTAAACAAAACAGGTTGGTTGAGGGAGAATTAAGACTTTAACACCCTTTTCCTCTTTTCGCTGAGTGCCACTCACACACACACACACACACAGACACACACACACACACACACACACACACACACACACACACACAGACACACACACACACATCCCTTTCCCCTCTTCCTATGCAGACTTCCTTGTCTGAAGTTACAGTAATAAAGTTTTCAGAATGTGGCGCTGCCAGTAAGTGACGGCGAGCAGTGAAGACAGACGAGAGGTTAAGGAAGGTGAAAAATGCAAAACAAGGGAAAGACAGGAAGCTGTGAAAGTTGTGTTAAAGTTCCTTCCAGTAACTGTAAGTATACTGAATGCTCGAATAGTTTTATCTTATACTTTAAAATAAATATCTTTATCTTAGTATCCAGTACCAGCCAACACAAAGGACTAGTTTGACGTGTTTGTGTAAATATTCTACTTTTGTTAATCTGGGTAAATAACATAGTAGTAGTACTATAAAAAATAAAAACTTTAACCTAGTACTCATGTACTACAACAGGCCATTTGTACCCAGTGTCAGTATTTGTGTATGTATGTGTATCATTTGTATTTGCACATTATTTTCTACAACTAGCATTTTCGTTGCGGTATATGAACGAACAACAAGAAGTACTGCGTCTGTGCATCGGTGTACTGCTGATAACACTGAGCTTAGGGCAGGAAATTACTACAACAATACTCAAACTTCAGATACTATTACATCCTCAGCGTCAATTAATTTAGAACAATAATAAACCAGGAGAAAAATAAGGATATATTAGAGCATAATTAGCTTCCGTCAGGCCGAACCCAGTGAAAAATAGAAAGTGTGTGTGTGTGTGTGTGTGTGTCTGTGAGTGTGTGTGTGTGTGTGTGTTGGAGGGAAATGAATGAGGCCTTTTCTTGCAGCAGGGTCCAGATCAGAGCTCCTAACTATGGGATTTGGTGCTGTTGCCTTTCTCCCCCTGGAGGGAGTAATTAGGTTAGGGAGGACAACTGCCGCATTGTTTTAACAGAGGAGGGATTGTGCCGGCCAAAGTCCCACCAGCAACATGCTTCCCTCACAACAAAAAATGCCAAACGGATTCTGTGGCACACGGACGCACATCAGCACACGGAGAGAGAAACTTTTTTTCTTTTTTTTTTTAAGAGATTTCCTCAGTTCAGTTATTCACAGAGGGACAAATCTGTCTTTTTTACGCAGCGAAGGCTTCGGTTCTGTGTGTATCCTATGAAATGTCAAATATAGTCCAACAGTGTCAGATATCCTCTCCTGTTGTTGCAGTTGTGGGATCCTGGCTCTTTGTGGGACTCGGTTCCCTCCAGTTTAACTGCGTCTACTCTCTCCTGCATCCAGAGGCTTGGCAGCACATACCGCTCCTAACTAGTATAATATGGTTATGATGCATTTGCATTCCTTCCAATCCCTGAGGAAATACAATACGCCTATATCGTCTGTTTTAATCACGGTCTGCTTCCAAGGAAAGTAAAAGGAGAATAGGAACAGCCACAGCTATAAAGACTCTTTCTCAAATATACTTCAAGTTCGTTTAAATACATCCTCCGCTGATTGATACAGAGTAAATCAAACAAATCATGCTGGTAGAAAAAATAAAAGGACATGGAGTGCTCCCCAGTCTACTGTATTTATAACACACAGACTACGGCCTCTCTCACTCCCGCCCATTTCCCTCTCTTCTTTCTCGTCCTTCCTTGCTCTCCTCCTGCCGTATTTCTTTCTATAATCTTTCTGGACCGAAGGAGAGAAAAATAACGCTGCTGTTGTTTTACTCCTCTAAACCATTCCCAAGGCCCAGAGCGCCTCAGAGTATTAAAAAAAAAAAAAGAAGAGAAAAACGCATAATATGCACCTCTGCAAACCCGCCCACACCATCCCTATTCACTTTCATCGTAAATCTCCGCAGCCTGGCTGCAATATACCGTCAATTTGTGGTCCCCATATGAGTCCTAACTCCTGCTTCCAAAATACCTCAGCTCAGGTGTGCAGACGGAAAGAAAAAAGGGGGGAAAAAGCCGCGGTGAATAGAATTAACGTGCGTGAACTGATATGCGACTCTAGCAGACAGGGCCAAGCGGCCTACAGGAGTCGTCTCTCTGCGGCAGCTTGCCACAGGTGGCGGAGATGATTGCACTTTATTCCAGATGATGACCATAATGAGCCCAGTCTTAAGTTTCACGGGACACGCCGACGAGACTGACAGCAGCTTGACATGTCAGACAGCCGAGCGCTTGCGGGTGCATTCCCTCCACGTCCCGCTTCAACAGAACTGCAGCCACAACAGAGGAGCGGCACAGGCTGTTTCTCCATTACGGCTTTTTTAAGTTGGTCGCATCACGAAAAAAGGACTCCTGCGGGATTATTAATCAGCGAACATGAACACCAGCTACACATCTGAATAACAGTGAGATGTGGAGAGAGAGAGAGTTTCATTTCTAATGAGCGTTGGACGAGCAGACCCGGTGCCACGCCATGAACTCACGGGGCAAAGCTAAATGTGGTCCATCTGTGTTTTGTATTTTAGCAGTGACATGGAATCCTTATCCTGCACCGAATTTTCCAGTCAAATATACAACTTTCCATGTAACACACACTAATCCTGCAGCTATTTCTCTGAGCCTAAACAGAGCAGAAAGTTTATATTTGAATTCCCTCGCAGAGGACGCTGCAGCTGTAGTCGGGATAGTAGTTACTGCAAGTCGGGGGCCAAGAGAAGAAGCCGCAGAGTCGTGTTCGAGTCGAACCCTGAGTCCCGCTTGGCCTTCGTCTCCTCTGCTCAACTCTACTCTACTCTGACGCTCTAATTTTTTCTTTTAAAATATATCAACAAGAGTCTGTTTGACTCTCCTGCAACCCTGCTCCACTGTCACCGGGGTCTCACGCAGCCCCGGGCCTGCTGCGGCAGCCTGCAAACACAAGTCACAAGAAGTATAGAGCGTGCACTCATACCCAACACATACACAGACACTTCCACACAAACAGAGTCGGTTAATAACACACAAACTCCCGCCCTGCAGCTCTGTTTGCTCACAGCTGCCAGGCCTCCTCAGAGTTCATGCGAGGTAAAGATTTGTTATATTATGCAACCGAGTATAGATTTTCCACCCCTGGCCCCGCGCCAACTTCCTGCTCCGAAGAGCAAGCTCTAGCACTTTGTTCCCTGGGGTGACAGCTATTCCTTACTGGATGGGGTGGCCGAACTAGATACGCAGACAGAAACAGACGGGGAAGGTAACAGGACGACATGAGAGGCTAATAAGAAAGACAGAAAAGACAACACATGGTTAGAAAAGCAAGATGTCCTGTCTTTGTTGTTGTCTTTGTCTGTAACCTTAAAAATCCTCCTCTCCCATCTCCTCTATGTCTTTTTTTTCCCCCCGGCTCTTGAAATCAGGTCACAACTGTTTTCATTACTGTTTGACTTGCGGGTTCATAAGCCTCCGAGCGTCAACGTTCCTCCACCCACCCCCAAGACAGGAAAAGATTTTCCCTCCGACATTAACCCAATAAATGCCTATTAAGCCTAATCACAACCTTTAAGCCACGTTCCTGGGGAGAGAGGATAAAAGTAGATGTCAAATGTTGATGCTAAGTCATGAATACGATCATTTCTGGGCTCATAATCTTATCTCCTCGATAGCCGGGGTGGATTACGTTTCCTCGTGTTCAGCGGAGGAACATATTCTACTTTTCCTCTGCTACAACATGAGGTAATGTAGCGTGATGATGAAAGTAGGCCTCGGGAAATTTGAGGTACAATCAAGGAGCCAATCAATGCGTCTTTATCCCTCCTACTTAAAGGGAAATGGTGAAAAGATGGTGAATGCTACGGCATCATCGAGTGATGTCAACGCGTTACATCACCTCTTGACAACCAAACAACTGAAATCAGCACCATGACGCTCTAATTAACTGTGGCCTGATGATGTCTGCGACCTTTTACTTTAAATGATTGTAATTTTCTCTCCAGGCTTCACCAGGTGGACGGACGGATTGTTGAAATGTATTTTTGCTGACACGATTACTTTCAGCCGTGATCCAGAAACCACGATTTGATTAGAAGTCGTGTAAATATAAATATATATATATATATATATATCTCCAGATATGAAGTCAACACCTGCACATCATGTGTTCTTATTGAGAGAGTGTGTAGAAAAGGCTATATACTGAATGCTAATGGTTAACTTGTGTTTAAAATCAATAGCTAAAGGTTCTGTTTAATGGCTGAAACTTCTAGCTAATGGTTAAGTTTCTGGAATGATTCACTAAAAGTTACAAGTAAAAAGTTGAAAGAGCAGAAACTAATGGTTCTATTTCTGAAATAGTTTGCTAAACGTTGTGATTAAAAGGTTGAAGCTAACAGTGAAATTGTTAAATTAATTAAAAAAGCTAAATGTTAGGATTATTAATAGTTGAAAGAGTTCATGGTTAAATTGGTGTTTCGTTAGCTACAAGTTTTAATTAAATGTTAAATAATTAGCTAACAGTCATTAAATGGCTTGAACAGTTGAGTAAAGTCACTTTTAAACATGGCTGAACCGATCGCAACTTTGAAACTGTGATAATATCCATGATGAAGAGTCTGAAAACACTGTGGAGCAACATCAGGAGCTTCAGGAGCTTCATGAGCATCAGGAGCTTCAGGAGCATCAGGAGCTTCAGGAGCTTCAGGAGCTTCAGGAGCATCAGGAGCATCAGGAGCTTCATGAGCATCAGGAGCTTCAGGAGCTTCAGGAGCTTCAGGAGCTTCAGGAGCATCAGGAGCATCAGGAGCTTCATGGGCATCAGGAGCTTCAGGAGCATCAGGAGCTTCATGGGCATCAGGAGCTTCAGGAGCTTCAGGAGCATCAGGAGCATCAGGAGCTTCATGGGCATCAGGAGCTTCATGAGCATCAGGAGCTTCATGAGCATCAGGAGCTTCAGGAGCATCAGGAGCATCAGGAGCATCAGGAGCATCAGGAGCTTCATGGGCATCAGGAGCTTCATGGGCATCAGGAGCATCAGGAGCATCAGGAGCTTCAGGAGCTTCAGGAGCATCAGGAGCATCAGGAGCTTCATGAGCATCAGGAGCTTCATGAGCATCATGAGCTTCAGGAGCTTCAGGAGCTTCAGGAGCTTCGTGTTTCAGACAGAATGCACACCTGGGCCTGGTGTGAGTAATGAGCAGGTGTTCTGCAGGAGAAACCACAAAATGTAACACGTACACTTTGGGCTTGAGTTCAACCAGACACAGGATCCAGTTAGTTTCTGACGTAGCGTGGCTGCAGCTCCAGTCATACCTGGACGACGGTAACGTGTTTGTGTGGACGCCCTGAATCTGCCTCCTGTCGGACAGCGAGTGAAAGTGAACGAGGCGGAATGTGGAAAGAGAAAAGCTGGAAACACAGAGAGCTCAGATTTCATCCGGATTAATCTGGAAGCTTTGTAATGAAGGGTCCACTGTATATATTTAGAGATGTAGGTCAGACAGGCTAAACAACGTGCCCAGATTGCCCACACACAGAAAAGACCTTGAGTGGGCCGACAATGATCTGCAACAACTCTCCGCGTATCCCCGCTGACCTGTGACACACTCACACAACGACCGCTCACAAGCTCTGAGACCTCAGGTTCCTCTTCTGCACGACACAAAGGAAATCCAACGCCGCGCTGCTCGTCTACATGGAGATGTTACAAGCTGATTAAGAAGCACAGAGAACGAGTCACCGTCCACGTTCGCTCCGTGTGTCGCTCTGGCATCGATTCGGCTCAGATGATGATGCAGCAGAGCTTCTTCTTCTATCGATCCTTCGCTCCACATGTTTTAGTCTTAACACAATAATGTGCATCGTTGCGTCACTTGGAAGTTTGAGCTTTATCGTGAAGCTGATCTCAGACCTGACATCAGGAAAACGTGGCACGTCGGTGAAATCAGAGTTCAGGACGTGAGCGAGATTTGTGACCAGATAGTTTGCGGAAGTCTGGAAGCCACTAACTTCTGGCCTTCGTCTGCGATGGGAACGGATTCGATCATCATTCACTCTCGGGTGAACTGACTGAAGTACACACGGGTTTTAATCGCTCCGATCTGCGATGATGGAAAACGTGATATCTGGGGGACAGCTCCTCAGTTTGTGACATCGTTTGTGCCACGTCAGGAAAAAAACTCAAAATTGAACTTCTTCCATTACCTGCACTTAAAAAAATAGAGTTTTGCCTCAGGGGGGGTCTTTAAGAACCTGAATTTAAAAAAAAAAAAACACTTTGCAGGTCAAAGGTCGTATCTTTAAAACCCAGAGTAAACCAGGCGAGACAGAAACACAGCGTGGAATTCAACACATTGTTGATACTCTCACAGATTCAAGATTTATTCAAAACAACCTGGAGGAGGACGAGGGCAAAGAAATGTGTGTGTGTGTGTCTCTAAAACTCAACGGGCCACACCCTCTCTAAAACACACACGCCGTCGATTCTGTGTCATACAAACACCACGTGTGTGTGTGTGTGTGTGTGTCACCGCAAACACCTTATCCTCGGCTGCCCTGTCACAACCAACCCTCACCGAACACCCACAGAATGCTGCCACTGTTATTCAGATTTCTGAGCGAGCATCAGAGGGAGGAACACGTCGTGCTGTCGTCTGAAGCTCGGCTCTGACAAAGCCCTCAAACATTCGCCGGAGCTTCGCTGTTTTCTGCTCGTGGTTCGTTCTGGTACAGACACACTTTGTCTTGGTGGTTTCCAAAAATGAGACCACCCTCCCCACCCCCCCACCCCCCCACCCACCCCTCCTCTCTTTGCTCTCGTATTGTACAAAGTGTTTTGTGTTCCTCTGTATATTCGAGCTCAATTATGTAATTTAGCACCGGAGTGGTGTGTGCTCAGTAGCCATGGCAACAGCACAACATATCGGCGACCACAGAACCGCACTGGGGCTGCGGGCACCGCCGGGGTTGTGCCAAAGACTAATCCATGCCAGAGGTGACATGAGCGAAGGAAAAGTGAGGCGGGTGGAGACAACATGACACACACATGAAGAAATCACACGCACATTCGTAGACAGACGTGTACACACAGCCACACACACACACACACACACACACCAGTGTACTACGCTCTCCTCTCACTCCTCGGCTTCCTTTTAAAACACAAGCGCACACACTGGATATCCTCCCATTCTTCTTGGCTGGAGCCTCCCATGGCAATAGCAGTAGGAATCCATTCTCCACGGATGCTGGGACAGCTGTGCTGATACTGAATGAGACACAGTTGGTTCTGCCTCTTTCTGCATGCGGCCCAAGATAAAAAACTACATGCTACTTAATTCAAATCTATATCGCCTGCTGCCAAAATGCACTCGGCTCATCTCGTCTTTGTCTGCGCCACCGAAAAAAACCGGCTCTGAGTTTCATTGCAGAAACTGCCGTAAATTTGCTCCTGCTGACGCACGGTGGCCCCCAGTCACGAGCTGACAGTAAACACAGAACATTTATATGACCGACAAAGACATCAATCACAGAAACCCTCATAAGCCTCTCATTTAAATGTGTATTTAGAATGCAAATAATCCACAACGTGCTGCAGATTCCCAAGCTTCAAGGACGATGAATAAAAAGCTCAGAATCGGAGGAGCACTGCGATGTCTCAGAGAGGACGAGCTCCTGGTTTTAGGCTGCAGGACACGAATAACCAAAAAAATGCCACCTTATTAAATGAGCTAAGCTCGAGTGTCTTTTAATGGTGGCGGGTTCTGTGGTGGGCTGTGCTGTCGCTGGCAGCGCGGTTCAAATGAATAAGTAAAAGGAACATGGTGTCCTTGGCAGTGTCTGGCATTATGACCTCCTGGTGTCCCATGATGACGGGGGGGGGGGGGGGGGGGGGGGGGGAGAAAGATCCCGCACGGCTGGTAGAGCACAAAACAGCAGCACGGCCAATCAGGGACTCCGATTTCACCCGGTGTGCTCCCTGCCTGTCTTCCTCTCTCAGTTACATGAGAGCACAATAGATCAGCCCTACCTGTCAATCAAACAGACTATGAGTTCATTCTTCTGTCTGTCGGCCAAACGCAGAGTGCTTCACTGGCTGCCACGTCACTGCTCTGCACAAACATCCACACGAGCACAACTTCTCGGGGCCCGTTTTGGCTTCTCTGAGCCGCGCTGGGGTTGTGTATCACATTTATATACATGTATAATCGGGTCAGTCCAACTTGTGTGCGGCTGAATTAAACTCTGCAGTGATATCATGATTCAATATCTGAGAAATGTAATACAGGCATATAAGAGAGATTTGCAGCGCGACTTTGAAGTGAAATGAAACGGCAGTAAATTGGCTTGAGAGGGGATTTCTTTTTTCTTCTTCTTTTTTTTTTTTAAAGGACAAAGGTGAGACAGTCGCCTGGAAACTGGGATCCTGCTGCTGCAGTCCAGCGAGGCCTGAGTGGCATGAAGACATGGCTCAAACGCTTTTGTAGGTGCAGGTTTGCATGTGCACGTGTATGCTCGTGCACACACATGGGTGCATATGTGTGTGTGTGTGTCTTTATAATTCTGAAAAATCCGACATTTTTTCTGTTTATTCAGACTGTGGTTCCATCAGATTTTAATCCTCGGAGCAGCTGTTCCAACTCATTTTCCAGGCCTTGGGAAGAGACACAGAGAGAGAGAGAGAGGTGGGGGGGGAGACAGAGAGAGGGAGAGAGAGCAGGGGAGGGGGGGTAATGGCCACCTCACCAAATATGTGTAAACGCAAAAGTTATAATGTGTGAAAGTCCAGATATCGATGACATGATTTGGATTTTCGCAGCTGATGGTTGAGCTGCTGTGATGTTTTCATCTCATCTGCAGCAACAACTGCCGGTGACGTCAGGAAACTATAACACACAACCCATCCTCCGCGCAGCGCGGACACGAGACAAGTGCGCCTCCTCGCAGCGCGCGGGAGGACGAGGCCACGCGAGTCATGTGCGCGTGCATGGAGCTGCGACCTCGGAGCGCGGCTAACCTCCTCCTCTCACTTCTTGAGAGAAAGTGCACGAGCACGAGAGAGCAAATGAATCTGAACTCATCAGGGAAACGTTTCAAAAAGCAGGTTGGTGTTCTGAACTGATCGTGGACCTCTTCCCTCCTTTTTTCATTTCCACATTGCGCACGACAGAGGTCCTTTTTTTTTTTTTGGGAACCTTTCTTTTCCCTATTTCCAAGATGCAACCTGCTGTTTGAGTCTGTTTGAGTCTGTTTGCGCTGCTGCAGCTCAGCTGTGCAACTGAAAAGAGGGGGGAAAATATGAGTCTTCTGGTTTATCGTCTATACGAGGCTGCAAAAAACATAACAGGAGAGAAATGCAACTTTTCATGGAGCGTGTGTGCGTAAAAATAAAAGTTTTCCTCTCCCCTGCGCAGGCCTGCACTAACTCTGCAGCTGCAGGTCGGCGCCAGCAGGAGATAAACCACAAATAAACATTTCCTCATGATGGAATATATATATAGAAATATATATATATATATATAGAAAACACACACACACCTGATGCTGAATAAATAGGGACTAAATAGGACTTACCACTAAGGCATTGTTTAGAAGATGAGTAGGGTAATACTTTAGTGTTGAGAGGGTGTAAAGAGGCGAGGAGAGCAGGGGTCAGCGTCCAGGCGGGCAGAGGAGGCAGAGGGAAGGAATCAGTTAACATGTCGCACCAGTGAAAACATTACGAGCTGCACAAAATACTCAACACATTTAGAATTAAAAGATGCAAAGACATTAAATTAAAAAAGAGTGAGGGGAAAAAAGGGGAATGGGTGGGTTTTAAAAGTGTGTGTGTGTGTGTGTGTGTGTGTGGATCCGAGGGTTCAGGTTTGGAGAATTAAAAAAATTAATCAGTAAAATAAATGATGTTGATGATTTAACGTGATGTCAAAGATCGTTTGATGAGGAGGATGCAACATTTACGTTGTAGTGTTTTTTTCCCTAAATTAAGAGAAAAATTTGAGACAAAGGAACTTTCGTCCACTTCGCAAATGTAAGAGCAGAGTATTAAACTACACAGACCTGAGTATAATATTTATCTTTGTATCTCTACATCGACTCTACACACACTCACACTCACTTACACACACTCACACACACTCACACACACTCACTCCTCTCCCCCTGTAATTTGCTTCCATTACGCAGCGTCACTTCCCAGCACGCTGCTTCTCTCCACTGTGGCTTTTATCACAGTTAATAATTCATTCGATTGTTTACAATTGTTGCCATATTCCAGGTCCAAGCTCGAATTTTTAATTATTAACAGCAATTAAATCAACAAAAAGTGCCACAGACGGAGCTGTGTGAGAGAGAGAGTGTGTGTGTGTGTGTGTGTGTGTTGTGCAGAGAAGAGGAAGAGAAGAAACAACTTTCCTCAACGTGCAAATAGCCACTTAGACACACACACACACACACACACACACAATTGACAGAATAAATAAAATACAGCAGCCTATATTTAATCCCTTGTTGCAGACGAGTTTCCATCAATTTCCTGCTCAACCAATGATAAACTGCAAGTCACCATCATGTGCAACATGTGAACAAGCTTCTGCTGCCGGTTACTTTTAATTCAAGTTGAATTTATGCTGCCTCATGAAATATTCTTACATGTGAAGGATGCATAGGAATTACAGATGCAGTCACCATGACTACAGGCATGTTGGAAATTAAAAATATAAAATAAAAAGGCCTGTAAGGAATGTTCATATTCAAATCCATATGCAATATCTGTTTCTTTCAGTTTCACCCTCTGGGCCTCACGTCAACGCTCTGAGGAGCCTTTAATGGCTTCTTCAATAAAACTGAGAATTAAGGAAAATAATAAAAATCTCCTTTCCCTTTCTGGTGTCAGCGAGAGGCCGGTGCTGTGATCCCAGCTGCTAATGTTTGTAAATGGAAAGCAGACACGACTTGTGCCCATGCGATGAGCGAAGAACATCCTCTGAGCCTCTGGTAGAGCGGAGCTGTCAGAGGCGGACGACGAGAGGAAAACTCTTTTAATAAAACCACTGCAAGAAATCAGGACTGAATTACACATCAAACGGGACCCTGGCAGTCGGCTGTCAGACAAAGCCAATGAGGGATAAACAAGTCTGCTTCATGAGAGTGAGACTTCCAGCAGCAGGAACATGGGCAGGCCTGTGCCACTGCTCGAGATGAGGGAAATACCTTCAAGGTCTCATGGACCTGGAAGACAAGAGGCTGAAGGTTCTGAAGGGGAAATACTACCAAGCAATAATGGTTTTTAAATATAAGATTTGACTTCGTTCTGCCGAACAGACGCTGCGGAGAGGGGTCAAACACTTCTCCGACACTTGATCACCGAGGATGTAGATTAACAGCGAGCACGTTGGGTTCTGCACAGCTGCTCGATCCAGAGCTGAAAATCATTCAGTGAACGGATTCTGCAGAGTTATAGTTACTTTACTCTCGATCCCTCACTCCGTCATTAAACGTGTCTTTTTAAAGCAAATATTTAAAGATTTTCTGCGAGAGAAATGTCGTCTAAACATGATGAAGCGTGAGTAAAGAAGAGGAAATTTAAATTGTTATGACTGAGGAGAAATATTAACATTTGAAGTAACATTTATCACGACTCACACTGGAGATATTTCACCCTGAGAAGTCTGTGATACAGTCAAACGCTGGATTTGACTCAAACTAACATCAAACGAAGACTCTGTTAAACATGACGCCACATTTTAAAGCATAAACTCTTTGTCTAACTGTTTTTCTCGAGCCACTGTCTCAAAAAGAACAGCAGGTCAAATCTAAAAATGTCAGAGATTAAAATGAGATGCAACGATTCCACATCCCACAGAGAAGAAGAGCCTGTGTCTTTTACTTTGTACAAAATTAACTGTAACATGAAAAGTGGGAAATGAGGAGACGGCACAGAGCCGTGAAAAATATAAAGATGAATTATTATCGATATCAAATCAGAGCAGATAATAGATTAAAAAAACATATTTAAAAACAATCAGAGAGTAAAGATATAAAGAAATATCTATAAAGTTGTACATACACAAGCTATAATATCAGCAGAGTATGAATGTAAAGATTAAGTTATACACACACGTTTTCAAATCAGTAAAAAGATAAAAGGTTGTAAATGCACAAGCTATAAAATCACTATAGAGAATAAAGATATGAAGTAATATATACACGTTAAGAGGATTTAGACGTTATAAAATCATCATGGACATAAAGTTATAGATAAAAGGTCTTTACGCTCAAGTTCATCACGAGAGTGTGAAGATATAAAGATACAGATGCGAAGCGCACGAGTTAAAAACTCAGAGATCAACTGGTGCAGCGCAAAACTGTCAGAGGACACACGCAGAATTTAACGCAGGCATCCACACGCACAAGAACGCATGCATGCATACACGCACGCACGCACGCACGCGCGCACACACACACAGTCGCTTCCCCCGGTCTCAACGTGCTAAAGGCGGCGGCGCGCACCGGCCAAAAACTCCCCGCGAGCTCCGACACTCACGCGCGCGCGCACACACACACGCACACACACACGCACACACACACGTCTTCCAGCAGAAATATTAAACTCCACAGTCTCCGTGCACGCTCTCTCCCTCTCTCTCTCTCTCTCTCCTCCTCCACGCACGCTCCCCTCCTTCTTTTTTCTTTTTTTTTTTTTATATATGAAATACATCTCGGGAGAAGCGCCATTTTCTCTCCAAATAAAAAAAAAAAAAAAAAAAAAAAAACCATGTGCGATGGAAATCACGCACGGGAAAAGTTCCCGAAACGCGCCGAGCAGCAGCGTCGAGGTGAAGTTGGACCCAGAGTCCGGCAGCAGAAAGAATCCGAGCCACAACAACCGAACACATGGAAACACCAGAGAGAGGGAGAGAGGCAGAGGGAGAGAGGGAGAGAGGGAGAGAAGCAGCGCAGCAAAGAATAACCCGGAGCAGAGAAGTGCAGGTTTACCTGTGTCAGGCAGTACGGGGAGTACATGGCGACTTAAAGAGGAGGCTGGCAGCGCGTGTGAAAGTTGGATGGAAGCTCGGTATCGTGCTGCATTGCATTCGCTCGCCGTCCTGTTTCTCTCAGTCCATGCTGCTGCAGCTTACTGTAACCCCGCCTAGAAAGTGAAAGCTTGCACAAACTTTCAGGGAAAAAACTTTGTCTCCCTCCCCTTCTCCTCTCTCAGGCACTTTTATCGCGCTCCTCTCTGCAGCGAATGCGTTTGCGAGGATTTAAAAAAAAAAAAAAAAAAGAAAGAAAGAAAGAAAGAAAGCTAAAATCATGGAGGTGATGCGTGCAACAAATTTGTGTTTTGCAATGAGATAAATCTTTTATTATTGATTTATTTTATTTTTTTCTACAGGGGGGGGGGGTTTATTTACCCGCGCTTCCCTAAGTCTCCTCAGTTGCGTTCACTGACCCGTCCGTCCCACGATCTAAAAAAAACACACCAGTGATTATCACTGGAGTCGCTCTGTGCGCGTTTTCCTGAGCAAACACGTAAACGCATCATCAGAACAGATCTGAGAACAAGCGACGAGGCAAAACAGACACGAGCGTCACACTATCGCCTGTTTTTTGAGACCTGAGAGAATTCCTCTGCAGCTCATGTCGACGTGAACAGTCTCTGATCTGACCGATTAAACGCTTTATGAATAATGTGCATGTATTAAAACGCCAGACTTGTGTGTGTGTGTGTGTGTGTGTGTGTGTGTGCAGCTGCAGGAGAATGTAAAATCTCCTGCAGTGTGTGAGGATGTGCAGCTCCCTCCTGCACTAGAAGCTTCAAGTACACTCTTAAATGAGTTTGCAGGCGTTTGAATGGCTGCATTATCTCATGGTGGCTCTGGAGCTAAGTCTATTTATTTGCTGAACCATATTTGACCCAGTCTGGAAGCCCACAACTGTAGTTTAGAAACCAGTGAAGTGAGTCCAAGCCAAACAGTTTCTGCAGCGCTCTCACTATGAAGTAGAAAACTAGCAAACAGTGGAGACAAACGTATAATCACAGCCTCGGAGCAGGGATCAGAATACGACAGCACTGGGGGAGAAACAGAAACTCTCCCTCTCTCACACGAGCAAACAGTGGAGAGCGATAAACATATCACATAAATGTCAGAAAAATGAAGCAGCCTGGACCAGGTCCTCACGAGTGTGGTACACAACGGGAATTCGGGTGGGAGTGAAGTCATTGTGAAGAAGCCTGAGCTGAAGTTTCGGGCCTGACACTGGCGTCCCACAGATTTATGGGGCCCACTGCTTGTGCATTTCCACCACAAAGCCTCCGCGGGCGAAGCCCAGAGATCTGGGCTCTGTGTGGCCAATTACTGCGCACGGCCCGATGACTGAGCCAGGGACGCAGGCGGAGAGGGAGAAAGTGTGCGGTCAGGAGCGCATGAGCACCACGAAACCGTAAACCAGTCCCGGGCCACCACACCAGGGCTACAGCGCCAGCATTCCTTTCACTGGATGTGATACATGACTAATGTGAAACACACAGACGCGGACACACCCTTTGCGTTTAGACAGGTGTCGTGACATCATAACCGTCGCCCGCTGCATTTCAGGGAGTCTCACTTTCTGCCTCAGAGTCTTTAAAAGCAACACAAACGCAAAAAGGTTACAGGGAGCGGTTAGCCGGGGAACAAAAACCTCCCTCCTTTATGGAGTCGACTTGCATGCGACACACGCAGGCACCCCTCCGCCGCGGCTCCTTAAACGAGCCACACATTTAGTGGTCTGTGTGAGTAAATCTCTCATTAAGTAACACATGGTGGAGCCATATGCTACGGTCGCCGGGGTCTGCTGCGGCTCTGCTTTTTTCACACGCTTAAAAATATACATATTTACCAGCGGCTGCGGCGATGTGTGGTGACGACACCCGTCAGCAGCACGGAGACGAACTGTCGCATTAAAAATCTGATAAAAAAAAAGGACGAAGAAGCCACGTTTGTCTTCGGATTAACAAGGTCCGCAAAACAGGTTGCTCAAGGATGGTAACTGCAAACACACACACACACACACAAACACACACACGGTGTCATAACACAAGCAGTGATGACACCACACCTGACTTTGTGTGGAGAGTTTGGTCAAAGCAGCACAAGGGAAGAAAAGCAGAAGTGTGGTTCTGATCTTTAAACCATTTTATCCGATTAGAAACAATCTGCGAATCGAATTCTTCAGTTCGGCCTAAAACACGTCACGGTGACCTTTGACCTTCCACCAACCTGCGATGGAGGGTGTTTGTAAGAGAGAGAGAGAGAGAGAGAGACCGAGGGAACGGACGGAGGAGCAAACCAGAAACACAGAAGAAACACCACTGGGAATATTTCTTCTTTTTTCTAACATGAATTACAGAAAATAAAACAGTTAAAATAATTCAGTCGCCTCAAATTCAATCAAGCTGCATTAAATTCCACACACTCAGATGTCGGTCCTCATTTATTTACTTGCATCCCTGAAACTCCTGAAATGATCAAACCATTGTCTGCCTCATGACGTTAAAGTTAAAATTCCTGGATCTGTCGAAGAATTATAATAAAATGGTTCCTGACCCACGTCCTTCTCCTGAGCTCGGCAGTAAACTGTCCTGTGGTTTTTAAATATTCCTAAAAAACAAACAGACACGGATGAAAACAAACTGACAAACACAAAACGTACGCATCATGTGACTCTTCTACATTTGTTTTTGAAATATTTGTGAACAAGATGAAAAGTGAGCGGATCTTCTCACAGTGGAAACATCGAGTCTCTCTCTCTCTTTGGCTGATGACGACACAGTTTATACTCGGTCCTGGTTGATCATCTCACAAACGGCCGTCACTTGATTTAGTATTTACATTTGTTTATGATGTGATGATAAACACAACTGACTTGATTACATGGAGACGATCAGAGATGAGATGTGAGAGAAAGATGCAGAGAATTATTATTTGTCGTCTTCAAGCCTCAAAAAATCCTTCAAACGAAAACGACCTGAGAGAAGAAGCTGCTCAGACTCAGAATTAATTTCTTCTTCAAACACATCATCTGTGCTCGTGCTCATTCTCTGGAGTTCTAGAGTAAGTTTGATTCTGGATGTAAACACTCATCCAGAGTCAGAGTCACACGAAGAAAACAACCAGCCTCAGCTTCCAGAGTGGAACATGGAGACGCTGTTGTCTCTGCTAAAAGTTCAATTCAGTATTTTACAACGATACCGGTGTTTACATGTGAAGGAGGCGAAAATATACTCGAGGAATCTGCAACAACTCTAAACCGAACGCTTCGTGTTGTGAGTCGTCAGGAAATCTGTGTTTTCAGGCTCATTAGAACGAACAGGGTTTAAAACGCTGAGAGGGTTTTGATTTGTTTGGACGTGAAAACACAATCGTGTGGACGCAGTCTCGCAAACTTAACAACTGCACCGATGCCGCTTCATAAACACTGTGTTCAATTCCCGTTCTCCCTCTATCCACCGTCAGCCGCCTCCACGAGAGGAACCCTAATGAAGACGGAGGGAGAGGGAGGCCATGATGCATTTGACACAAGACTAAGCCCCGGACCTCCTGGGGAGAAGCTGGAGGTGGACACCCTCCTGTGGATGTTCTTGAACTCGCTGCCCCCGCAATCCAATACAGCTCCACCGACGCTCCTCCCCCTCCCGCGCTCCTTTTTTCGAAAAGTCTCCTCCACCAGCCACGCTGCTCAATTACAGCCATAATGGTTCATTTCTGCACCCCGAGACACACGATACACTGCAGCAACCCAGATTCTCTGAGACTTGGCGAAAGTCTTAACTCTGGGAAACAAAGAGCGCAGCCTAGAAAACTGGCTCCCACCTCATTAACAATCACATTTTCAGTCATCCACCGACTCCCACCCTTTCTCCTCTCGCCCTCCCCCGTCCCCACCTCCTGGTTTTTATTACCGGTTTATATCACGTCGATGGCTGTAAATCCACTGAGCTCGCTGGGTTCTTTTTTTTTTTTTTTTTTTAAAAGAAAAGCTGCTCACTTTCTTTTTTACTTTTGTTTTATTCATTTTCATTTTCACACAACTGAGCATGCTGCACATTATCGTTATAATTTTCACTCCCATGAGGCCAGAGCGCTTCGGCAAAGTTGCAAAGGCCCCTTCTCTTTTCTTTTTTTTTTTTCTTAAAATGTGCCTGTGGAAATAATGATTGTAATGGTTTGCAGCTGAGTAGAGGGAGCTGTGAATGACATTATGATTGTGGTACAATTACCAAGAGCATGAAAACAGACTGTCAGTCACAGTAATGAGTAATGACTCAAATAACACATTTAGGACCAACACATGAAGTAATAATAAGAAAATAATAATAATAATAATAGATGCGTACCCTGTATGAATCTGATACTACAAAGCATTCAGGCATCCCAGGACCTCTGGAGGGTTCTTCATTCAACAGAAAGGTTTCGGTTGCCTGAAATGTAACACAACAGTCATTTATTCATTAGTCCACACTTTTCTTTAAGGTTCACGGAATTCAAACACAAACCAAAGAAGATGGCTGCAAAGCTGTAAAGCAGATTTCTCATATTAGAATCTCTCTGATCCTGCTCATTTTCTTTTTAAACCAATATTTAAGAATCATCGTCAAGTCCCACCACCAGAGAAACTGTGTTTTCCATTTACATTCTACACACACACACACACACACACACACACACACACACACTGTGGATGGTGTGCGCTGCCTGCCGGAGCCCATATGCTGCGCAGGCCTGAGGCCCGGCCCTGCCAGTCACCAGCACTTGAATGGGGAGCGATGCGTTTAGCTGCCGAACCCGAACACAATACTCCGACACAAAGGCATTTCCTGTCCCTGCTGTTTCACCTGCATGGTCACTTTTCTGTCAGTGTGCACTGAATCAGCACTAATCATTCACATACTACACGTGCACGCGCTCGCTCACGCGGGGGGCCACACGGACGAAACCCTCGCGGCAGCTCTTGGCCTCTGCGACGTATTCACTGATAGACGCAGCTAAAGTATTTATTCCAAGTGTTTGTTTCTATTCACCGCGGTTCATTTGTATGCTGTGGGACGCACCGGCAGAGACTTGGACTCTGAATGAGCATCCACTGCAGTTCAGCTGTCAGAGGAGGCAGCCAGGCCAGACAACATGGAAGGGAGGGAACCACAGGCTGTGGATCTGGATCAGGGGCAGCTCTGCCTGACTAGCTCGCCCGTGGCTAACGCTCATTTTTAGTACACACTGGTGCAAATTGGTTTTTGCCAGGCTAAATTTGAACGAGTGTTTTGGAAGTCGACTAAACCTGTTAGATGAGGGTTAAAAACTGCCAGATTAATGAAAATAACTCTGAGAGTTAAGGGGAAGAAAGTTTCACTCACGAAGGGACCAGGAGACTTTTCCGACTTTAAGTTGCTGGATAGAGAAGACGAGAGCCAATAATCCTATTTTCCAGAACTTTACGTTCTGATCTCTCAACGTAACTTAAGTAGAAACAAACATGGACTCAAAACAGGAACAAACATTGCTCGTCGCCAGCAGCAAAATGTAAAGTTATACTATTTAAACTGGCATGAGAGGTAAACAATTTTTTAGAGGAATTCAAACAGACATTAAGTTACTTAAGCATTTACATATGCACACAAATACACACATGCGCACGGGATTGTACTTGAACAAATACATGCACAGACACATGCATAAACACACAGCACTATAATAAGGACCAGACTTGGGCTAACCAAGTTGTGGCTGGAGACACAGGCTATTCATATCCCTCAGAATGAGAGGTTACAGCTCGAGTCTTTTCCCTTCTCCTGTAACACAGGAAGGGCATCACCGAGCGGGGTTTCACTCTCTGTGGCACCGGGTTCCTCGCCGGCCGGGTGATTAACATAAGATTAACATTGGTTTTGTTGAGCGCAGCCTCTCGTGCTCACAATAAATTTAGCACGGGGCCACATGAAGCGCTCGCTCGGTTAAACAAAGTTTGAGCTCAAGTCATCCAAGTGACTAAGAAAACACCACCCGTGGCATTCGGCCCCAGCGTCCAACCTCTGGCCTGTCATCATTAATATGTGGGGAAACACTGGAGGAAAACCATTTGAAACCATCTGTCCCACTAAATGGTGCCCGTGTCAAGCTCCCTGGGCTTCCTGATGAGCCCTTAAACTGCCTGGTACACATGAAGGATATATTTTTCTCCGCCGGTAATCACAGAGGAGCACAGAACAAGGCACGGCGCTCGGTCTAATTACCATTTTCTGACAAGTTGCACTCGTTCATTTGGGCTGAGAAATGATTTGCATCGCTCCGACAGAGGATTCCGGGATCAGGGCGATAAAACGACGGATAAATGAAAGGATGAAAACACGGGTCAGTTTTGTGAAGTGTCGCTCTGTCCTCATCTTTCTACCTCTTTCAGCCCCCCCCCCCCTTACCCGACTGCTTTTATGGAGCATGGTATCAATTATATATAAATATATATACGTGTGTGTGTAGTTAGAGAACCTCAAGTAATTAACACTCGGAACGTTGTGGAAATCGATTGATGTCTGAGGATGTTGACTCTGGGTTGTCAGATTTTTATCGATGCAGAGTGGAGACCGTGTCTTCACGACTGCAAACAATCACAACATGGAGGAGAGGAAGAGAAACTTCTACAACAGAAGAAAACATTGGTCTTGGTCGATGCCAAGTTTCCAACACAAACATTAGAGGAAAAATCTAAACCGTTTTTTTCAGCCATGAGTTACGTCTTCGGTATTTGGAGGTTTTGTGAGGACAGTAAGACATCGATCAAATCGCAGAAGGAGCCTTTGAAATGTCCATAATCGATACTTTTGGTCGAGTTAGAAGACGATGTGGAATGTGGAAGACGTCACAGAAGATTATTCTCCAACGCTGCAGCTTTCTGCACCGAGCTAACTGTAAAGTTAGCAACCAGAGCTAACGCTGGTGAACATGGGGGAACGTTTAACAGGGAAAGACTTTCCATCAGAAATCTGTGGAGACAACAGCTAACAAATTGAATCAAGCTGCATAAACCTGATATATTTTCATCAAGATCTCAGAATTACGTCTTGAGAAATTCAGCAAAATGTCAAAAGACGCCTAATCCCTCCATGTTAAAATTAAAACCAAGTCAACGTGCGTGGTGCGGGATAGGATTCCACTTCTTTCAAAGCCATGTGAAGCAAAGGTGAAGGTGTAAAAAAGGAAAGTGCACCAAGATAATCAGTTCCATGGCACTGGATTACTCAGAGTACTGTGTATATTCCACTGTGCCTCGACTTTCTCATTCTCTAATTCATGCACGGGAACCACCTGGGCCTTGTGGAAACACAACGATGCACGAGGGGCAGGTATACACCCTCACAGTCACTGTTAAACAACCCTCTGATCCTTCCAGCGCAGCGTCCTGATCACCCCGCCGCATCGACTCTTCCCGCTCAACACTTTCTGGAGCATCAGAGACTTTTTGCTCCCTCCGCTGCGAAACATAAACTGACATCCAACCCAGTCCCACCTCATTCAGCCTCAATTGTATCCTCATTCTTCACCTGGTAACAAGCTAACAAACCTGTGCAGATGTGGCAAGCACATCAAAGAGAGGGAGGGATGGGGAACTTGTTTGTAGAGGAAAGAAAAAATGTGTGTGCGTGTGTGTGTGTGTGTGTGTGTGTGTGAGAGGGAATATGAATATGAAAGGGGGGAAATTTACGTTGTGTGAGTCCAAGCCAGAGCCACCTCAGGGAGAAATGCTGGAAAAATGTGATATTTTACACCTGCATCTCAGGAGGTGAGGAATAAGAGACAGGGAGCGGGGGAGGCAGTAATTAGAGCAGCGTGTGTGTGTGTGTGTGTGTGTGTGTGTGTGTGTGTGTGTGTGTGAGTGTGTGTGTGAGTGTGTGTGTGTGTGTGTGTGTGTGTTATAAAGGATTTCTACATGTTTCTGGGGCTTGCCACTGGTTCTTTTTCAGCATTCAATTTGGTACGATGCATTTCATGCCAGATTATTAAAAATGCTAAACCTGGTTTTACGAATGCTAAAAAAAAATTTTTTAAAAAGTGTTGCAAACTTAAACAAATATGCTAATATTGTTCCAGTGATAAATAGCAGGCGAGCTCTGTTTAATGAATAATGCTATTGGCTCTAATTCTTCATTAAGACCCTAAAGACGAGAGCGAGGGGAGAAAAAAACATGTATTGTTGTCGGGATTCTTTGCCCCCAGATTAAACTCTGAAGGCAGCAGACGAGATACCGACACCTTCCCAAATTAAGCAGATTCAAATTCCTCAGTTGCACAGCTGCTGAGCTGTCTGGGGCGTCTTGTGAAACCAATTAACGTGAGGGTTAAGTCTTGATAAAGTAACTGTGGCCGGGTTGGGAATGAGATGGAAGAGTTAAGAGTGTTATGTGATCAGCCTGAGCTCCGGGAGACGAGAGCGTAAGACTTCCCTTTACGCCGCAAAAAATACCCATCCTGCAAAGCAAATTAAAGAAATGTGTCAGTGTTGTGTGAGGTGCTTTGTTGTTTCCACGGCAAACTAATCCGACCTGTTCCGGGGTCAAATTGTCCTCATGCTCTCGGAGAGGTCTGCTTTAATTCACGATACGGTCACTTGTTTGAAGAAAACTCTGCAGCTGTGTCGGGAACCAGTGGGATTACCTCACCCCTCTGGTTTTTCACATGTTCAATACAAGTCAGGATTGAGAACGTGACCCCTGCAGCACGAGAAGTTTCCTCCTGTCACAAGTTCCTCACGTCTGCTTTGAAATAGCTTTCAAAAGTGCACGCTGCAGCTTTGTTGGTTAGAGAGAACCTGAACAGAGGCATAGAGTGCACGCTCAAAGGCCTCGAGAGTTATTTTGATTCAGGCTCGAGACACGAGATATCTGACAGCAAAGCCTGCGTCATTATTCAACAGACGAGGAGGATTGAATGAGAGATCTTAATGAATCGAATTATGAGAGGAGCGGAATCTGCTGCTTTTTGACTTTTCGCTCGCAGAGAGAAGTAAAGTCAGGATATCTCCGCATCTGCTGCTTCGATTTCGACCACTCTTTCTTTTTTTAAATCTCTCTCTCGTGAGTCTCCCCAGCTTTATGGACGTGGAATACTAAATCACTGTCATGCCTCTTTAAGTATTGCTTTTGTGTCTTTAAAATTCCCTTGGCTTTCTAAAAATGAAAAATACCTCTGCAGACAATTCAAGCCAATTGTCAAAATTGATGCTCTTTCTTAAACTGTGGATCTATTGTCACATCACAGCAGCAGAACCCATCACACAGTCACAGCTCTCAATCCGTCCTGATAGCCTGTGTGCACACACTGCAATAGTTACAACAGCTTAAAAACCGATCGACATGACAAACCTTATATCTGAGCTCACTATCCTAATATTTACACTCTTTGATTGTGTACCAGTGTTTTCCATCTTTGAAACTACACGGCCCAGTCTCGCTGCACATGCACCGCAAGACCCATCGCAGCCCGCTCGAAGCCTTATTTATTTTTCCAGAGAAATGTCAAGGCCAGGACAAACATAATAGTATAATATTCTGTATACAGCGAGGGATGACATCACTGGCAGCTACAGCCAAGAGGGAGATCACACACAAGACTGGAAAACCACTTGTCTGATCATCATGTGGCAGGCTGCTCAGAAACACACAGACACTGTGGGATACACACAAACTGTGTATTTGCCTCTCGACACTGCACATGACACACATGGTGACCATGAAGGAGTGACGCTTATTATGAGAAGAATCTGGGAATAAACTCGTCTTATGTCGCAGTCCCCCTTTTTCCCCTTTTGCGATCATATCCAGAGAAAATCAATAACCCACGGAGCCACAGATATATAGATCATCTCTGGTGTTTGTGTTTCTGAGATGGAGCATAAATCAGCCTCTGGGGGGGCAGCCAACTAAATCCTGACACTGATTGACAGATGCCTCCAGTGTATTCTGACTAAACTAACATGCAACTGAAAAATTCTGGCACAAATTCACAATATAGCCTTTCCTTTAATAAAAAAAATAAATAAAAAAAAGAGGTGAGTTGCTGCTATAAGTAGGAGAATAACAAGTGGAGATAATCCCATGTGAGGCCTGTCCTGAATTCTGGATCATTTTTACTGATGAGCTTCTTGGGCAGCTGCCATGTCAGCGAGGATGCTCGTAAACAAATAATTATTCATACTAATAATCTTTCATATTCATGTGCAAATAAGTTCCCTTCCTGGTGCCGAGGCAGCTTCAAGGTTGTATGTGGGAGGTTCGCCTAACTATGCCTGACTTGACTCATTTGATGCCAAAAAGAAAAGAGAATTTATCAAAAGGTCAAGGACGTGGGAGTTATATATCATAATTCTGCACAGAGCTGAGTTTTTAGAACTAATTTTAAAACCTACAAGCACTGCCATCAAACGCGTGTTCTCACAGGGAACACATTCAGACAAACATCCTATTAAGGGCGAATGTGGATAAAAGTGGAAACAACTGATTTTCTCAGAAGAGCTCAGCCAATTCAATTTATAAGGAAACTAATGAAATCTCAAAAGTTGATGCAATCTTTAAAAAAAAAAAAGCTAAATGTGACCATAATAAAAAAATAAATAAAAATCACAGACTTGTACTTTGTGATGTCACAGGATTTCCCTGAATTGCGCACATCAATCCAATCCATTGCGTAATGAGGGAATTGGTCGAAGACACATTGTGCGTAATTACGCACAACTCAAACAGGCACATATTTGAATTCTGGCAAGTTCAGTCCCTTTTACAGGCAAATGATCCGAAATATAATAAACTAAGTTTGGGTGGGAATCGTCATCCAGGGGCTCTGACGCCTCTAGTATCTGCTTATAGGCCTACATCGCATCTTATGTGGCTATAAATAGTGCAGAGACAGCAGCACATCAGATGGCTGTGAAAGGAGAGTAGACATGTTCTCCATGTGGATAAAACGGCAGAAGGCAGTGTGGGCATCCGGTGGTGACCTGAGAGGGCCGGACACCGATTTGACCAGGAGGTTGGAAATCAAATCTGGCGACGTGTTAAATAACTATTAAAATAAGGAGTTTGTGTTATTCCAGCAGCAGCAGCAGCGTTTTAAATGAACATTTATAATTTCATCTTATTGAGAAATATCCAGAACATGTGACAGCACAGACACTCAGGTGGGTGGAGGGACTTGGCAAACTCTTTAGTGACTGTTACCCATTAGCTGCAAGTAAATAACTAACACTAACACACACACACACACACACACACACGAGTTCAGCCCACTATACTTTTTAAAGTTATTTCTGTGCATCATTAAATCTACGAACAACTGCTAGAATGGATCTGAAAGCTGACGGCATAAATGAGAAAATTATTGGTTTACATAGCACGTACCATTGTGGTGCAGGGAAATGTGCCAACACTCTCAAAGACCCATTTTCCACTCTGAAAAAGTTCGGCTTCCAAAAAAAAAAAGTGAGTGGGAGAGAGAGAGCTGCTCGGTGTCTTGTTCTGGGCCTTATACCGGAAGCAGAAGAGCCCTAATACACGGCCTGGTGCCCGGTAAACATTTCTTTATGAGCAGATCTCCTCAGTGCAGGCGGAGGAGGACAGCGCCGAATAATCCAACTCGTCTGCTTCTCGTCTTCTTCATGCAAAGTGTTTATGTTCGCGCTCAACTCGTGACATTTCCATGAAAACCGTCAGTGTCAAGGTTGTGCGCTCCTGTCAGTGCGCACTCTCTCTCTCTCTTTCTCGCTCTGTCGCTCCCTCTCTCTCTCTCTCTCCACTCTGTCCCGGTACCGTAAAGTCCACGGAGGCGCCACCGACACAGTCTCCGTCTGAGCCCGAGTGACAGAGCAGGAGCGCGGCTGCGTGCAGCGACAGTAAGTAGCCCTGCGCTCTCCGCTTTATTACGCGCTCACCAGATCAGCTGTTGCTCCTGCAGGAGAGGACGACAACGCGCGCTTTCCCTCGTGCATGCTCCGGCTCTGCTCGCGTGAAAAAGACGCGAGGAGTCCCTCCTCGGTCCCAGCTCCTCCACCTGCGCCTCGGTGTCCGCGTAAAAGTCGCAGAGAGGAGACGGCGTCTCAGACCGGAGGCAGGGCAGAGTTGGTGTGGGTATATAGCGCGGGGGGGACTTCGCTGCCACGCACGCCGGCGGGACTGTGCAGCCTGTGAGCTGCAGACACAATAACGAGAGGGGGGGAAACGCACGTCTCCCCGTGCGTCCCCGCTGCGAGACACCGAGCAGCCGAAACCAAGTAAACACGCTGGAGGTGAAAACGCTCCAGTGAGGACGCGTGGTGTCCTGTGGCCGCGGTCGGAGAAGCGGAGCGCAGGGCTGGTGAATTATTAATAACCAGAGCGGTCCACAGTCTGTCGTGTTCAGTGAGTAACCAGGGCGGCAGCTGGGGGTTTAGAGGAATTAAATACGGGCTCAGAGTAAACCGCGGACGCAGGGGATTAATAGCTCTCACCGGCAACAGTGTAGGGGCAGCTCGGGGCCGGCGGAGAGGGCGGGAGGGAGCGGAGGTTAGGGAGGCGGTGGTGGAGGTGGAGGTAGTTTATAATAAACTCAAACATTTTCTGAGTGTGTGTCATGAGAGGAGAGACCAGGCTGTGAAAACCGTCCAACACGCAGAGACGCACGGCTGGTCAGATTTATGACCTTCAGCTGGTGGCCGGAACACAAACTGGATTTACAGGCTAATTATATTCAAACTGATTTTTTTATTTGTTTTTTATTTTAAAGACATTATAATCATGTTTCCCCCCCCCCCTCCCCCTCCCCCCATCACCAAACTTCTCCAGGCCTCCTGCTGCACTCAGGTGCGAGAATCCCTCTGAGAACAGCTCGAGATGTAAATCTACCAACCAGGGTTGATTTAATTCTAATAAATCAGAGGGACCGACCTGTGTGTGGAGTCCAGGCTGCGGAAGGAATAAAGTCTGTGATTAATATTTCCACCTATTCCCCCTGATTTAACGCACCACAGTTTAACAGCTACAGGCCCAACAGTCCACATCCATAAACCACAGTCAGTCCCCTTGTGTTGCGTTCAGGTGAACTTTATGATCAGAATCACTTGTGGCAGTCGGAGGCTGCCGCAGGATTTATTCTCCACAAAATATCTAATTAGCTCGGGAAAATTCAGATCCAACCTGAAGAAGAGTCTCGTGAATCCAAAGGAAGCAGTTTCACCTTTTATGGGAAACGCAGCACTTAACGGAAGTGCGCAACAGCAGACGTCACAGAACCAGGACGACGCGCGCTGACAAACTGGATCCACCTGCGGCCTCAACTCAACTTCCACTTTTTACAGAGAGACTCGATGAGAAGCTGCCGGAGACAGAGACGTGCAGGAGACACCAGAGCAGCAGGTTTCATCTGTGTCTCTGCTCCACGGACAGAAAATTATATTTCATTCTCTCCGGGAGAGATGAGCAGAGACATTATTAACGTCCTTTAACATGATTTAGTTTTTACTTTGGAATAAAAAGGAAACGATATCGGAGTCAGCTGGTATTTTGTAACTCGAACCAATAAAACCAATTAATTGAAATAGATTAATGTGCAAATCTAATAATTTTATTTTATATCATATTTTATAAAACTTTATATTTTGCAATACTTGCCTGTAACAGTCATTCAGTTTATCATCTTTACAGGGAGCAGATTGATTTGTACCTTATTCTTTGTGAATTAATGTGACTTTCATTTTTATTTATCACATTTAATAATTTAAGAACCAAACGTTTCTGTATTTTTAAACGGTTTACAACACACACACACACACACACACACACACACACACACACACACACACACACACACACACACACACACTACCTGACAAATATAGCTCGTATCAGTCAATAGCAATATGATAATCAATATTATCTATTTTAACTGTGATTTAAAAATAAGGCCAATATAAAATAAATAAATTAAAAATCGTGATAATATTAATAACGAAATATATTTTGCTGAGAATGTGAGATCAAACACTAGAGTCTATTATGATATGTCCTATTATTCAATTAGAAATAAGATATAATTCATTTTAATGTGTGTGTGTGTGGCCTGCAGGAGAGGCCTGTGAGTGAGAACAATCTTTTCTTACAGTCACACACACACACACACACACACACACACACACACACACACACACACACACACACACACACACACACACACACACACACACACACACCTCTGACTCTTCATCTCTGAACCTGTTGAGGAAATAAATGTCCTGAACGTTTAAATTGTTAAATTCTCAGTGTCAGTTTTTTTGGGGGGACAAACTCTGAAGAGGTGAATTAAAGGAGGAATCGAACTTAAAACCACTGAACGTTCATTTCATCGTGATGCTCGTGTCCTCCTCCTCCTCTGAGGGGACAGGCACCGGTGGGCCTCTGCACGAGGATCAGGGCGTTTAATCACTGGTCAGAGAAATAGGCCACGGAGTCCGACAGCTTCTCCAAAATCTCCACAGCCGCTTAACTCGCCTCGTTACGCGAGACTCGTGGATCAATCACTGACTGAAATCGTTGCGCTGTTCGCTCCCTGTGATAAATTCTCCTTCTTATTGGACAAGTCGAACAGATCCAGGTCTGCTTCTTGTCGAGTTCCCACTGCTGATTCCCTCACAGGCTAAACGTGGCCAGCACCTTTACGCGCACTGCGCACATCTGACCCGCACGGACCGAGCTGTACTCGTCCCCACACAGCAGCCCTCAGTCCTTTCTGTGGTCTGTCTCCTCTCTATGTACCGTCTCTCCCGGGAGGTTTACACAAACTGTGAAACAAAAGTTCCACTAGGCAACGGCCTGTCGAGGAATGCTGACCTTGGCACGGCCAGTGGAGCCGGCCCGATTCTCTCCTTTTCTTTTCGGTGTAAATTAAGACGCATTTGACCTGCGCCAACTTCCAGGAGGTGCCACGGTGGATGGATGCGCGCACCGAGGCTATAGGCTGCGGCGGCCGGTCTGCACCGAGTGACCCGAGCGAGCCGCTGCAGCCCTGACACGAAGACTGGAAACAGTTCGGCTGGATTCAAAGACACGGTTCATATGGAGACACGTGTAGAGAAAGGAAAAGTAAAGTAAGCGTTGATGGAAGACATGATATTTAACCATTACAAGTAAAAGTCCTGCATTCATGATCTAGTAAATACATTAAAGTATTACCAGCTAAATAAAAGTACCAGGAGTAAGAGTAAAAGAACCATATATCATAAAGTTATTAATAATCAAAGGGCCCTCTGTGTTTCTGAGGTGCAGAGAAGTTTTACTCTATAAACTGATGTTTAATCCACAATTATGCAGGATTATTATATATATATATAATTATATATATGAATATTTGCATGTGTGAAATATTTTTGCTCTACTTGCCAGATAAATGAGAACAGAGAAAAAGAAGCACAGCACAAAGTGAAGTGTAAAAGAAATGAAATATATAAAGTCACTGATGGAATCATGGCAGCAGACGAGCAACTGTTCTCAGTGACATTCAACAAGTGAACTCACGACGAAACCACGCGGCTCTGAAAGAACACTGAAGGATTTTCACTCTGAAGTTTGCTGCTTTGATTTTTACTCCTGAGTTCAAGAGCTTCAGTGAAAAAGAGCAGAAAGAAAGAAGTCGAGTTCTGGACTGTGGACGTTGCCTCTAATCACAAATCTTGTAAAAAAAAATGAACAAACACATCTAAGTAGAATAAAATAATAAAGAAAAACAAAAACTCATCAGCAGTGGATGTTAAATAGGATCAACATCTGAATCTGAGTACAATAACTCACACATGCACCTAATTACTGAGTACTACGTGTACTTTTTGTGTCTCTGCACCATCGTATATCACTGTGGATATTATTTGCTGCTATGTATGTTTCCTTTTACTGCAGTTTTTAAAAAGCTGCTAAACTGATTGTTGTAGTTTTAAACAAACACAATAAAGATCCTTTCTGTTCCATTAAACTTTGTCCACAAGCACATGAACTAAAAACTGTTATTTGTGGGAACAGTTATTTTATCATAACATAGATTATTATACATTTATCTAGTGTTATTTTCAGGAACACCTCAGGGAACCTGTGTTGGCCGTTATCATTTGATATTTCCCTCCACGGACGCGACTCTTCAAATATGTTTTGATGTTGAAATAGAGGCGACTGACACTGATTCACCTGTAAGTGAAGAAATACAGGTGGAGGCTTAATTAAGCCAAAGTCACAAACTGGATTTAATTACCAGAAAACTCTGGAGAAAATGCGTCGGCTCTTTGTACATCAAGGAGGAAAATGTGTGTGGATGAGGATTAGACTTGAAGTCACTTCAAATATACAAATGTTTACTGAGCAGAGAACAAAGTTCTTTGATTGTAGATTTTATAATATGGACCGAACACACTCACATTTACTTTTTAGTTTATTGTTCACCTCCTGAACTGTGATCAGTTCTTTATCGGAGACACTTTCAGACATAACCATGTGGTAGCTAACACACACACACACACACACACACGTACACACACACAGACACACACACACACTCCACCTGCAGGCTGAGTGGTGAGATTAACAACACCTGATGGAGAAGGCTGATTGGAGGAGCCTCGGGCCCTGCGAGCTGCTGATTGGCTCAGAGGAGGATCTGGCTAACTGATGCCTAGCAGTGTGTGTGTGTGTGTGTGTGTGTGTGTGTGTGTGTGTGTGTGTGTGTGTGTGTGTGTGTGTGTGTGTATCTCAGGGTATCCCACACTCCCCTGCCTTATCAGGCTGCTCCACGGCACTGCTGGAGGAGTGCTGCTCTCAGGAGGGCAGGGCTACCAGCTCACTGCTTATCTTCTACCAGCAAGGAGGGTTTATAGGTCTGATTAACTCTGTGTGTGTGTGTGTGTGTGTTTATGTGTTTATGTGGAAAGAAGAGAGAGCTGCAGTGTATTATTGTGTAGTTTACACAAGTGTGTGTGTGTGTGTGTGTGTGTGTGTGGTGGCTGGTTAACAGACGTGTGTGTAAGAAAGCTGTTCAGTGAAGGATCACACACACATTGATTGAGCCTAACCTTATCTTAACCTTATCTTAACCTTATCTTAACCCTAACCTAAACTTTAACCCAACACGTCTTTATCTTATAACTAAATGATTTTACACACAACATGAGTAATACCTGGACTACGCGCACACACACACACACACACACACACACACACACACACACACACACACACACTGAGATGAATTTCAAAGCTCAAAAACCTGTAAAATGTGAATTGTCGTCATGGCGATCGGAGCCGAGGAGCTCAGTGATACAAGTCGCTCTGGTTCTGGTCCAGCTGGTACCACCAGAGAGTGTCATCATCTGAGGGGTGAGGAGGGGGGGGAGGAGGGGGAGGGAGGGGAGAAGGAAAAGTATGGTCGACCCCCCCCCCCCCCCACTCTCAAAACACTACTAACACCCCCCCCCAAACCAACAACCCACAGGGGAGAGCAGGGCTGCTCTAATCTGTTTTCCTGGCTCTCCATGAAAGAGAGAGGAAGAGCCACCAGAGCCTCGGTCCGCTTAGATCTGCTGCCCCTCACCCCATCTCCCCCATCTCCTATCTCCTCACCCCTATCTCTTCACTTTCTCTGCCTCTCTCTCTCTCTCCTTCCTGCAGCTCATCCTTTGCTTTATTTCCTCTCCCACAATCCCCCTGTGGCCACACGTCACTGCAGAATCTTTTTAGTTTAGTTTTTCTCTCACAAGCAGAGTTTTTGGGATCCACGTCAGTGGAAGGACTCTGAGGAGGACGCCGGTCTGCTGGTGGATCCTTGGTCCGGACCGACCCGAGCTACGTCCACACTATCTGTTTTTGTTTGAGAACGAATCTGCTGCAGATACGTCGTCCAGAGTTTTACAGCCGCTTCAAAATAAAGTTTCCAAACGCTGCTGGTTTCGTTCTAGTTTGAAAAACTCTGGGTGACATGGACGCTCACCACCTCTTGGTGTTTGGGTCTTTTCGGTCACGACCCTTTTAAATCCCCTGACTTCTTCTCTAGCGCCACCACCAGGTCAAAATGTTCACATTGCATTCGGCGTACATGCAACATGAGTCTTTTTAATCAGTAAATCCATCCGCCTCTCTCTGTCCTCGTCACAGATCTCCGAGGCAGCATGAGATTCTTTAAAGAACAAAATGTTCTGGCCTTTTTTCCAAATGTTTCCAATACCCCCTCCTCACTTCCTTCTCTACTTCCTCCCACGCCCTCTTCTTACTGTGCTCCCTCTTTCACACCTCTTGGGTGAGGCAGAGGGGGGGGGGGGGGGTAATCAATTTATGGATCCCTGCCATTCAGTCTGGTCGCCCTCCCCTGTCTCCGTCTGCCTCCACTTCCCATACTCTTCCATCAATCTTCCCTTGCTCCCTGTCCTTCCTCCCTGCTTCCTCTTTCCTTTCCTGCCTCCTCACCCGGCTGACACCCCCGTTTTAAATGGGTGGAGTCTGTTCTGTGGTGCCACTTTCTGTTTGGTGGTACATCCAAGAGCACATGAATATTCATGACTAATCCGCTCTGCGCCCTCCACCCCCAAACCACCACCACCCTCGCTCGCCCTGCAGTCGAAGGCAACACTTGGTGGTGGCACATGGCGAGACAGCTGTTGCGAACCACGCCAGGCATCTGTGCGGTGGGAGAGTACGAGGAAAAGAGAGAGGGAGAGCGAGGCAGCGAGGAGAAGCAAGAGACGCCGTTAGAAACAGATGAAAAAAGGGCAGAGACGTGGAGACACAGAGGGTGAAAGAGTGAGACACATCCACGGTGTGAAGGGACAGAGGGGACGCTGAGGGATGGGCAGGGGTTTGAGGGGCATCTGGGTAAAGGAAAAGCCAGACAGACAGAAGGAACGGGGCGGTGGCAGGGTCATCTGGGTGAAAGGAAGGGGGACGAGCCAGACGGAGGGAAATGGGCACTGATGGGAGGGTCTGTCTGGGGACGGGGAGGGAGACAGATTGGAAGAAGATGGGAGAGAGGGAGGGGGGGGGAGGCTGGAGCGGACATATGATCATAAGAGAAAACCTGGCAGGAGACAACGGGGGGGGGGGGGGGATGTGACACACCTTGATGTGTTGGTGAAAAAGAAACACTTCGTTTATAGAGCATCGGTTCCCAACCTGAGGACCGGGACCCAACGTGAGGGACCCAACATCAAGCAGAGGGGTCCCAAGAACTCCAGAGGTCACGACCCCGAGTCACAGGACGACCTGTTCACCAACTTTCAGTTCAAAGTCAATTCAGCTTCTTTTTAAATGTTTGGCATTTTACAAAAAAAAAAGTTGTGTTTGTACGAGTGTAATCTTCCTGGAGACACTTTTGGCTAAAATATCAAAATATAAACAGTGAATATCAGAATCAGAGTTAAAAGTTTAAAAAGTGTCAAATCACAGAAAGTTATCGGACTCCTCGGTCATTAAAGCTCCAGATTCCCAGAAATATCACGGAGGACATCGAGGGTGCACGGCGCAACTCGCGAGATCACATGACACACTGAAGAAATCTGTTTCACGAAATCTAGTGTTTCAGTTCAAATCCTTCAAATGAAGCTCATGAAGCTCAAAACCTGCAACAAGCTGTCGTCAGCTGATTCTTCAGGATCCTCATGTCCACTGGGCTCTCGTCGCTCAAACCGCTCAACGAAAGTGGGTCAGAAACTTTCCCGTAATGTTTTTACTGTGCAAGTACACACACACACACAAATGTAGTATCCAAGCTGTTTGAGGTTTATAGAATGGGGACAGAAAGTCAGGATAATGTTCCCCAACTATATGCAAATGTAATTATAATACTAATAATAAGAAATACTATGAATCCGTTTATCTTCAGGCCTGTGGAAACATTGAGATGGTAACGAGGGTTCACCTCTTCACTGCGTCCGATTAGCTCCAGATCATTTTTTCTGAGAACACAACTCTCTCAGCAGACTTTGAGACGGATGCTCCTTTACCAGCCTGTGCCGCTCTCCCTGCCCCCCTGTCGCACCCTGCAAAACCCCTCGACCCGCCTCCCCGCACCATCTCCAGCATCCCTGCATGGGGCCCCAGTGCTGGCTGCCGTCCCTCCCTGTCACCACCATCCCACTGTCCTCCACCCTCCCCCTTCGTTCCCACCCAGGCGGAGGGTCTCGCTCTGCCCTACATAGCGGAGAGAGCGCAGCAGGCTGGCGCAGAGAGGGAACCCTCGGGTCCACAAACTGTGTCAGGCCTCGAGACGCCTCTGTGATCGACACCGAGCGCCACACGAGGGGAAATAATGAAGCGGCCGCTACCAAGAGACGTGTGTGATTGATGTTGTCAATATGTGAAATCTGGGATAAATGAGTCCTCTGATCCAAACTGTGGATGTTTGTGTCGCAGAGGCACTCGAAGGTCAAAAGCACAAAAGACAGAAACTTGCAGCGATAACAGCGAAAAAAACTTTTCACCAGTGTGAAACAGTCATTGTGATAAAACGCTTTAAAAACCCGTTGAGTCTGAGGGGAAACTGCACCAGAGAGCGGATTGGGAAAATAAATCAGGTGCTGTTTGAATCAGAAGCAAAACGTGCTCGTCTGTGTCGCTTCAAAAGTGTAACACGGCCTTAATAAAATTCTGAATCCTTCTCTCTGGTGGCACAAACAGGTTTTAATTAAAAACTCACTTCCTTTGGGACAAGTCCTAGATTTCTTTCATGAGTCAATCACTGAAAATGATTTAGTGATTAGTGTCTTGAAGAAAATCTTGTGTAATAGAAACATCACATGTCAGCACTTCAGTCAGGTTCACACACGACATGGTTCTCAAACAACTGCATCACAATCTCAACGACTCTGTTGACTTGTCTTTGGCCTCAGGTGCCAAACACGTCGAACACCAAACACACTCTCGCGGACGCACAGCGCAGACACATGCAGAAAACCTTCTGTCCCGGCAGCTCTGCAGAAGACGCAGGCTTCATCCGACAACGAGACACGCTTGTAACTCGAGAGCAAAACAAAACAGAGCAGAGACGTAAAAGGAAAACAAGCACAGAGACAGACGAGGGGGAGACAGGTCCATCCTACCATCCACCATGACCTGGCAGAGACGTCATAACACAGCTGCCACCTGAGCCCGGGGTCACTCTGCCTCTCCCACGCCATTCCACACTCTGCCACGCCAGAATCCTCTTCCTGGGACTGATGATAAATATATAATTATATAAAACACAGTCAGGGGGAAAAACTCGGTCGGAGTCACCAATCAGGAGCTGTCGGTTACCAGGATGCTGCTGCGGTGTGAGTGATGGAGAGAGTGTGTGTATGTGTGGGTATATACTGTTTGTGTGCTCCGGTGTGTGCATGTGTGTGTGTTTGTGTGTGGAGGGGACACAGACACAGAAATGCCACGGAGCCCTCTCCAAGCAGCTGTGCCTCTTGCCTCGCCGGTTCCAACCGCTCCTGTTGCCATGTGCCGACTAACTGAGCCACCAGCTTCCGCACCAAACACACACGTGCACGCCGCTGTGAGTGTCTGCACACATGTGCTGGGTCGCAGTATATCTCTGCAGTACGTATATTCCTAACATTTTTCATGAGTCACATCGTCGGTCAAAAACAATAATTTACGTCGGCTGTGCTCGGCGCTGATACGCGTGTTCCAGGAGGCCCCGGGCCAAGCTCAGATGTCAGAGCCAGGGAAGTGAAGGGCTTCCACCGGACGCTCAGCACCGAGGGTCACAGCTGAAAACACTATTTTTAAAATGATGGGTTGTACTCGCTTCTATTAGTTTGATAACAACGTGAATCAAAGTGTGTTAAAGGTTATTAAACTAGACGCACAGGTCTTTGGAATCTGCGCTCTTCTGTAAGTGGGTCAAAAATCATCTGTAGTTTTAATAAATGATGATTTTTCAGGATTGTCTCCACACGTCGACGTCACATAGAAACAAATTAACAGGATGTTTTACACACAATGAATCTGGCAAAGTTATAGAAATATAAAATATCCAAACCTACATTTTATAGATTCTTCCCTGAAGCAAGTTTTGCACTAATTTGGAGGAGAAGTATTTATGTGATGCTACTAACAGACAAAACCTTCTCACCTCCTGAAAGTCAGATTAATATACATTTAAAAAAAAAAAAATACTCCACAGTACTCCACATGCTCTGCACAGTCCCCGGCTGAGGACCAGAGGTGACCGGGCCTTTTGTGTCAGGGCTCGTTCTCTGTGGAACAATCTCTCTGAGGAGCTCCATCTGGAAAAGACACGTTTTGAAATGTGGACGAGGTCCAAGCTCTGAGGACGAGATCTCCAGCTTCATTCACCGTTAACCAGCCGTCACTTGGACAATGTCTCCGATGAGGCTTGATGCACCGTCTTTATTTTCCTTCTGCCTCTGTGTTGTGTGCTTTTTCTTCTCTGTCTGGGTTTGTTGGGTTTTTAACTATTCTATCCATTTCACAATGTTTTATTTGAATAGTCTTTTCTCTTTTCTGTTTTATTTCTTTTAATCATTTTCTATTGTTTTATTGTTTAAGTTTTCATTTTATCTTGCAAAGCATATCTTGCAACTGTATTTTCTAAGGTGCTGCGTAAACAAACCGATTGTTATCATGAACCATCCCGACCATCAGAAGCCGAGCGACAGGACGACGCTTCCCGTCTACTCGTCGAGTGCATGCGAGACCAGAGGGAGGATCTGTTGCTGATGAACAGAAGAAAAACAAGCGAAAGTCACTTTCTCCTGTGGTGTAAACAGAGCAGTCATGTCCACATGAGGACGGCATTATTCTGGATTTTATTTAGTCACGCCTATTATAGAAAATAAAAAGACACGTCTGAGAGAAAGGTCGGGTTTGCTCCTTTGTTTGAATTCTGTGCTCAATCCAATGGAACGGCGGATTTTATCTGATGCATTGTATCTATTGGATCAACCCGCCGGCCTGCGCTCTCGCCAACATGTGATGCCGTCTCTTTGCTTTTGTCTCCGTCTCGCTCTGTCCCTGCGTGTCCTCGCTGCCTCTGCGAACCTGCCGGCCCGTGACTCTCCCTTCCTTCGGCCCGGGTGCAGTGGGACCTGTGCGCCGACCTGCAGCGTTTCATGCACGAGCTCAATACCGAGCGCCGACAGCTTGCGGAGGAGAGCACCAAGAACGTTTGTGTGTATTCCCAAGTGGTGCTCTGCCTCCTGCATGTGGAGTGGAGTGGGAATCTCTGGGCCAGTTGTGGTGCGATATCCTGCTCGACTGGGATTTTCACTAGACGTTGCTCTGGTGTGACCCTATCTCCTCCATCTCCTCCATCCATCCATCCATCACTTCCAGTCATGATTCAGGCCCGTTTTAAATCTCACCGTGAACAGAAAAATAGAGCAACCCTTCTCTTTTCCACACTCACGTTCACTGAGTTGCTCGTCCACAACTTTCCATCAGGGCTGTTTCACCTTGGAACATTTCTGCCAGCAGAGTGGGGCTCTCCCCTCCTCACCCCTCCTCTCCCCTCCTCTCCCCTCCTCACCCCTGCTCCCCCCCTCCACCTCTGCAGAAAGGCCTCTGTTATGTAACTGCACCAGGACCCGCCCGCTCACACCACAGGTCAAGAGCTCACACACTGAATAGCGGCGGATCATTTCCAGTGAAGTGCACTACAGAAGTGTCTGACATGAGTCCGTGTGGCTCAACACGCAGCACACGGCTAAATGTGCAGTTTCTACGTACATCTACGTCCAAATGCACAGAAAGATGTTTTTTTGCAGCGACCGTGTGCAAAGTTCTCCTCTGATGAAGTTCTCACAGAGTCGGATTTCTCATCGTCCGGCATCATTTTTCCACTCAGAGCTAAATTTATGCTTCAGAGACAGGATACACTAAAACTCCAAAGTTTACCCTCTCCCCCGCGCTCCCGTCGTAATTTGTCTGCCCACTGGTTTCACTTATTAAGTTTCAAAAGGTTTCTGGGCAACGTGGTTTGAGGGAGAGGGGGGGGAAAAAAGGAGCCGTGGCATTTTTTTGGCACACCGCTCTGCCCGTCCTGCCCAGAACGAGGAGGTTACCATGGCATCAGTGGGCACCTCATAAAGCAGACCATTGTTGGTTTGGTGCTAGCGTGTGTGTGTGTGTTAGTAGCAGCGTTTAGCTATTGCCATGGGGTCTGAGAACTGGGACACACTACACTTGTGGGGTCCTGAAGGAGTGTGGGGACCAAAAAGCTGGACCTCACAAGTTTAACGGGTTGTTTGAGGGTTAAGCCTGGATTGTATCGTTGGTTTGGGTTAGTTTGAGTCATGTTAGGTTAGCGTTAGACATTCAGCTGTGAGTTAAAGTGCAACATGCTTGTGCACGAGGAATGCAACACACACACACACACACACACACACAATTTTCCACCAAGCCTGTAAGTCTGTCAACACAGAAAGTGAAAGATCTCATAACTTGTAACTTACATCACCATTTATTTTCCCCCCAAACACAAACCCAACGTTAGCGAATCCACTTTTCCTTTCTTTTCTTTCTCTCCGTGCAGATTTTTCACCAGAGCTCGAACACAGCTGAGAAACGTGCAGTTTAAAGGAAGGCTGCCATAATTCGAAAATGAGTACGCAATCTCAAATAACCTGAGGGGGGGGGACAGAACCGTTTTTATATTCTTGTCTCTTCCACTCAGATCCATTAGCGGAGAGAGGGTCGGCTATAATACAGGTTTGTTTGGAATCGTTTCAGTTCCAAATTGCCCAAAACACTAAGTTACTATGTGTGAAAATCTGGACACAATTTGTGGTTCTCCTGGAAAAAAAAAAACCATAAAAGAAGAAGAAGTGAAAGGAGGGAAGGGAAGGAGCTATTTCCAGTCTGTAAAGGTTTTGGTGGGAGTTGAAGGGCGTGGCTGACAACAACCTCTGACAGGTGTTTGCTCTCTCGTGCAGCTGAATGTTGAGCAGAGTTGTGACGTGCACGTTAAACAAGGAGTGCACACACAGCCAGAGGCGACACGTGGCGCACTCTGCTGGTGCGAGGGGAGAACTACAAGCTCTTCAGTTGATTTGGAGGAAAAAAAAAAAAAGGTAGAATTTGTGATCTCATCTTAAAATACAAATTAATGCGTGACTTAAATAATCGTGATTTAAAGTTATTTTCAAAAATGTTGTAAAAGAAGTAATAAAGAAATTGAATGTAGATTATATGAACAAGTCAAATTTGGTGCAAATCCACTTAAAGATCCAGATTCTGAGAATAAAGAGGAGCATCTTCAGGGTGGGGGATCACACTCGAGTTACTGTGCGGAAACAAATACTCATTTTAAATCAGATATTTAGTTTTTTGACACAAACAGTTTGCGGACATTGTTTATGTATCTGATCCTGAAACATTCAAACCGTCGCTCAGTTACAACGAGACACACGAACACAAATGTGAATGAATGTTCATCCGGACGTCCACAGCTTCTCTCAGACCTGCACTGCAGTCTGGAAATGTTCTGGACGCTCTCCAGAGGGGCTGAACGTGAGGCGACAGAGCATTTTCCAGAACTTTTCTTGCAGGCGCCTTGTAAAACTTCTGGAAAATCCACAGCGAGCGTGTTGATGACGTTTCTAACACGGATGTGAAACCGGAACAATAAAAATATTTCAGGATGAAGAAGAGGAGTCATACAAGGTGAGGACCTCGACAGTATGAAGGTCAAATCAGTTCTTCTGGCTCCTGATGCAATCAGAGTAACGATTCATGAAGTGGAGTAGCATGAACACACACACACACACACACACACACACACACACACACACACACACCACAGATCTCTTCTTTCTTTCCGGATTTAAAAAGGGGTTGAAAATCTTCAACCTGAGTAAATGGGATCGAACATGTGAACGTATCGGTCCGCTCCTCCGAGAGAAGAAGGTTCACACAGATTGTAACTTACACATGCAGCCACCTGGAAGACACGTTCTCACTTGCCAAATACATGCCATGTCTAGCCTTAGTGTGTGTGTGTGTGTGTGTGTGTGTGAGATCCTCTGCAGCATGTGGCCCACAGATTAATGCTCTAAATGAGACTCTCCTGTTCTGAATGCCCCCTCTGTTTGCTTACGAGGCGCGGGGTGAGACAGAGTGGAAGGATTTGAGAGGGTTTTTGTATCTCCTCCTGTTGGAGGGGGGGGTGGGGAGGGGAGGGGGGGTTACATCCTATTATGAGTGAGAAGCTGAAGGGACGTCAGGGCCTCAAAGGGTTAAAACCGAAGAGTCTTTTTCTGGCATCATGTGCAGAATTGGCTTCTCCTTCTTCTTCTTCTTTTTTTTTTTTTTTTTTAAAGACATGTGGAAAACAGCTCCAAACAGATTTTTAGTTTAAGACAGGTGCCAGCTCCGCCATCTGTTTTCAGTTTTACCTCCATCTCTGTCTGCTCTCAGCTGATCCCCTCCTCTCTCTCCACACTCCTCATCCATCCATCCATCTCTCTCTCTCTCTCTCTCTCTCTCTCCCCCCCTCACACAGTTACCTTCTAAAGAGCAGAGAGATCACATCGACAGGAATTCACACACAAACGTTAGGAACTGTGCAGAAATTATCAAGAGGTGATATCAATGCAACTATTTAAATAAATACATAAATTGAAAAATAAAACATAAAACTAAATAATAAAATTCTTTCAAATCAAATTTTTTGGTGACAAATAAAATAAAAATATTGTATTTTGTAAAATCTAAAAATCGTAAAGGAGCAAAACAGAGTTAAACTGTAAACAAATGTATATTATATTAAACTGATGGGTTCAAATATTTAGATGCTTTTCTGCTTTTTAAATAATATGTGTGTGTGTGTGTGTGAATCAGTAACACGAGGCAATTATAAAGGAATTAAATCTATAAAAATAATAAGATTCATTAGATTGTTAAACAAAATGCTTGTAATCATTTAAAATCACTCAGCTACACTCGAGCTATGATGAAATGATTTGATCGTTCCTTTATTTTCTGCACGTGTTGATAAAATGAGGAAAGTGATGATAAAGTCAAAATGAATCACAAACTGCTTCACTGGGTGTAGACATAACACAACATAAAGGTTTTGTAACGTTGTCACGACCTGAACAAATATCTAACCCTGTGAAATTAGTTCCACGAACACGAGCACAGCGGCGATTTAATTCACCAAAGGCAAAAATGAAAAGTATGGAAATCGCGCAGAGCGTTGCGGGGAATCGTTCCCCGAGGGCGAGAGGGCTGCAGCTGAACTGTACGTCCACTGATGCCGTGGTAAGCTTCTCCTTCTGGGCCGTTCAGATGTCATGATGCACACAGGCCAGCTGTCCCTGCACACGCACACACACACACACACACAGACACACAACCTCTGCCCCACTGATCCTCGTCCCTTCACCTTTTTAAGTGTCCGTCAGGAAAAGCAGAGAGTTGCCAGATGTGGAAACCTCCTGGACTTTAAAGTGATGTTCCGCGGTACAAACCTGCTCCTGCGTTTACCGCGTCGTGAGCACGTCGGCTAAACTCATGTGTGCAACAGTCGACTGTGCATTAAGTGGGGAAAGGGAATTTAATTTTAGCGCCAGCGTGTTGCTTTTTTGGACAAGATGCAACGTCTTGAGCAAAATATGGACGATAGAGGCCAAGTGGATGACTTATGAAAATACATAAAAGTGAAAACACATTGTTGGCTACTCTGTCCGCAGCGTCCCCCAAGAGAAAAGGGGCCAAGCCTCATTTAAAGCGCGGCGCCTGGGCCGTCGGTTCAGAAATGTGAGGCTCTAACCTGGTGGTTTCTTCCTGGAACGAGGCCGCCGCTAATGAGGCCGTCAGGACAAAGGTGAGTTCTCAATGAGTGGAAAGAAAAGTAAACAAGCCAGGTGACAAATTGCAAATCAAGCGCACAATCAAGTAGCCCGGACGGATTCTGTGCACGGCTACAAACTTGCTCACAAGGAAAACCAGTGAGTGTTGGTGTTGTGAAGAGTTGTTGAGGCCGGAGGTTTTTGTCTCCGAGACTCTTATAGGATGCAGGTGCTCTTTTCAAAGGCAGTTCTCCGCCAGGGGCTTCTTGGCCGCCGCTGAATGTTGGGCTCCCAGGGTGTTTGTTTGGGTTCTCTTTTGTACGCTCAGCGCCGATGCCTGCTTGATACCTAGTCCTCTTCTCTTCGGTTATTTAAGTGCACAGAGGACGTTTCTAAAGCTTTTCTCGAAACGTAAAGCTTGCTCACACAGTTCAGGTTTGTCCGTTCACGAAAAAGGAAAAGAAACGACGTAAAGACGAGTTCTCAAGCGTCACATATTATTCATGTCGAGGTTCAGGACTGTTGATAATTATAAAATACGTTCGTGACATCGCAGCTCAACTTCTTTTGCTCCACAACCTTGTGAGTTCAGATCGTATTTAATTTAGAGTTTCACACAACATCCACTCGATGTCTGTGGCTCTGGCCTCCAATCGTTCATCGTGTGTGTGTGTGTGTGTGTGTGTGTGTGAAATCATCAGTGTGTCAGACGGAGCCCGTTGTGCCAGGCAGCCCGGCAGCGGCGGTGCCACTCTGTGTGGTCAGGGCACAGTGTGTCCTCTCAGCTGCTGTTTCGAATTCACAACTAACTTGACAGCAGCATCCTTCGCTCATTCACTGCAGCAGATGGCGGCGAGCTTGCTGCTCGCGTGTGCGTGTGTTTGCCCATTTCTTATGGAGAGGCAGCTGTGGGAAGCAAAGCTTTGCCCACTGCTGCGTCCAGCTTCGTGTGCAGGCAACAAAGACGAGGACAATCGGAATAAAAGAATCTAACAAACAAAAACAAACAAAAAAAAAGAAAAGAGGATGCTCCCAGCCTGGGCTTGAAAATAATCTCACATATCACTCTGCATCACCGAGGCTGCGGCAGTTTCATCGGAGAGTAATCCTTGAGATTATATCCCTGCCTGGTGGACAATGAGCATATTGTTGTGATCTTGTTGCCGTAATCCAGCTCAGCAGCATATGCAATAGACAGCAACTCTCTCCAGAGAGCTGCAGCTGTGAATAACACAGCGTCCCATCTTAGCACAGAAATCCATCACTGCCTCAGTGTGTCTGAAAATATCTCCGCTAGAATCAGAGCAGATCTCAGGGTGTTCTCCGGAAACAGAAGCAGAGATTTCCCTTCAGTTTCAGTGAATATTCTCTTGTATCTGCTTTCTCTTCACTTTTATTCAGGATGATGCTAAAATATAGCTGCAACATTTCGTGCCTTAAAGGGCCACAACATGGAGCAGAGCAGCTATTCGAGCCTCCCGGAGTCTTACATGAACATGATTTCAATTTTGGTCATAACCTCCAGCGCACGGAGCGGAGACAGATTAAAAAATGAGGATGGGGTGAAGCCATCTGTTTTGCGGTAGAATCGCAGAGACAGAGGAAGAAATCCGGAGGAGCCGAGGCTCATAAAGAAACGGCAGACTCGGGCCAAATTGTCAGTCAGTCAGTCGATGGGATGTCATGCTAGCCAGACAAGCTAGACAGCCGGGCGGCGTTGCCCGAGGAGGAATCCTACTATTTAATGTGCCTGTGCGACCCAGCTGATTCACCACTACACCATCCAGTCTAATAGGTTTGGTTCTGATGAATCACTCCAGGTTGCCTGAATGGAAAAGCCAAACACACTGCTCTAACATTGGGTGACAAGGGCACCTTGGGTTTGCAGATGTTCATGCAGATGACAGATGGCGCCGGCGCAGCTAAGGGAGCAACGGGAACGATGTCTGCGCCAGGCTGGTGCCACATGTACCCGCCCCTCCCTCTTAGATCCCCGCTCTGTACTGCAGAGCCCCCCGTTCCCCAAAAAATGTCCACAACGAGCGGAGTGGCTGTGTCTACGCACGGGCTGTGACTCAGCACCCTGCAGTTAGTGCTCGAGGGAGCGTCCAGCTGTGACACGTCTCCACATGTGCAGGTGATCCAGGTTCAATCGGGTGGCAGCTCGGACGTCTCTCCACTGTCTCACATGAAGACACGGGGATTATTCATGACATGAGTTTCCTGAAAAAGGTCTAAAGGAAACTTTTTTTTCATGTGTTCAGCTGAGAAAAAGTTTGACCTTTCATGAAAGCTGCATCTCCCCGGCAACAAATCACGAAGTTCAGCAGCTGATGAGTTGATTCTTGATCGTTAATAATTCAGTCATCGAAACAAAGTGCTCTGGAAATGATCTTATCCTCTGATAAACTACAGCAGTGATTCACAACTGGCAGCCTGCGGCCAATAACATCTGTCCCGCCAAATCATTTTGATTATTTTTATTTCACCGTATCGGACTGACACAGACCCCCGGTCAATAATCTCCGTCACGGCAACAACAGTCATAGAATTACTTCCTGTTTGTCTTCCACGTTCATTTCGTTGCTGCTGTGCTGAATCACAGAGCTTTAATTTTGAAAAGCTGAGAACTTGGGTCTGAAGATTGTATTGATTAAAATGTCCGACACGCAATGTATGAAAAAATAACAGTAGTTCAGCAAATCAATGGAACTTATGTATAAACCACACACGTGAACGACAATAACACAAACTGAGTTTCACTCGATGAAAAACATAAACACAAACAATAATAAGTGACAGAATATTCGAGAAGAGTTTGAGGACGACTCACTAATCACAAGGAATCATTCTGAAGGATCAACACGGGACAAAAGACAGACACTGACTTATTCAACAACAGTTTTGTAAATCGTTAAAACTTTAAATAAGCCACACACGTGAACAATAATGAAGCAGATTCACTCTTTCCGTTTGGTCCGTGTCCCATGTGCTAACACGGAGGAGGCAGGATCCAGCCTGAGCTGCGACCTCGTTGTTCGTCAGACCTGCCGGCTTTTGGTGAATCTGGAGAATTCTTTAGCGCCGTAGTGGAAATCTACAACAGTGGTTGTGGAAACTGAATGAAACTCCAGCGCTGTGCATGTTTTTGTCATATTGCAGCTCGCTGCCCCATTAGTGGTCACTGCCGCTGGGATTTGGCAGCGAGCAAACCGAGGTTTCACAGAAACCAACGACATTTTACAACGATACCAACAGTGACGGCTCCGAAGTGAAGGCAGCGACGCTGATGGTCTGAGTCTGAGGAGAAAGTCCGATTAGATCATTTTGTGCCAACGAGCAAAATGAGGCATTCTGCGTCACTGTGATGTGAATAATCTTTTACTTCAGGGCCGTCGATAAAAAGATTTCATTTCAGCTCTTCGTGCGAACACACGAGGAGACCCGCAAATCCCAGAAAGCCACAGCGAAGAGTGGGGGGAGGGTGGGGGGGGGGGGCAGCGGAAAGGTAGAGCTGATAATTACCTCCATTCATCTTCTGCTGGACCCCGGCACTGTTTTATGAAGGTGCATGTGAGTGCAGACCCACGTTTGATGAATCTCCCTTTAAATTAGCAGCCACCGGTGGTTCGAGAGCCTCCATCACTCTGCGCGCTCGCATTCATCATCTCATTAGGACCCTGGGCCGGGCCTGAGGACGCCCGAAGAGAACGGAGAAACTACGAGCTTCATCATAACTAAACATTTCGGGGATGTTATCGCGGTTGTTTACAAATCTGTCTAATTGGGCACATACACAGTTTTCATAAGCCGCAATCTGTTCAATTCCCAAGGCTGTGTGATCATTTGTAGGGGGAAAAAAAAAAAAAACCTCTGAATGTATCAGGGGCAGAGAGTGGCACAGTTGTTTACTATCGCGGGAATCCATCGCCATTACAGAGCGGGAACAAATGCCAAGTCCTTATGTAAACCCCGAGTGTGTGTATGTTTACAGAGCGTGTTTCTCTTCAGGTGTTTACGTGAGATATATAAAGATTTGTGATGCAAGATAATTTGGTTAAAACGTTACAGCCATTATGTGGCAGGAAATGCAGTGGGAGACCCCCCCCCCCCCCATCGCTCGCAGCTTTTACTGCACTTTCTGCTGCAAAGTGAGCAGAAATAAAAGCTCTCTGGTGGATCCACTGCCCCCCCCGTCTCTGCTTCACCCCTCTGCCCAGGTGGATGAATCTCCGGGAGAAGCCACATCGGCCGCCCCTGCTTCGAAATGCATCACTAGCCTGGGCCTCCATGTGGCGCATCTATTACCGTAAAAAAAAAAAATACTCTTGCTATCCTCCTCTGCCCTCACACACACACACACACATCAGCCCCACGACCGCCTACCACCCCACAGCCCGCCACCCCACCCCCTTCGCCATAAAAACCGCTTACGCTGGCAGTTCTGAATTGGGTCCAGTCCAAGTTTAACATTAGTGGGGGGGTGTGGGGGGGGCTGGAGTGTTTAAAAAGCTGCCTGCGGAGAGCTGCAAGAGTGATCACAGCCATGACTTAAGCTCCAGTGAAAAAAAAAAAAAAATCCGCACACTCCTTATTACTCTGTTGTGAGCATGATGGTCTTTTATTTTTTGGGTTTTTTTTTTTTTTTTTTCCTCAACCCACAAACTGAGGGATCGGTAATGCGATACAGACGTGCACATTTTATGTTTTGGGAGGAAGCTTAACTTATCTGTGGGCAATTTACATCCACGTAGCCAAGGACAACATTAGTGACTTTATTAATTTCTATGTTCCTGTAGAAAGCAGTAATTTATCAGCAGCTCTGCAGGGACTCGTCTTACCGAGGACCCCCCCCCCCCAGCCCCTTTTCTTTTTATCCTCACTTTGTGCAGCATAGCCACAGCGTGCTACAGCGCTGTTGTCATTACCACCAAATGGAGATATTTTGGGGCTCAGCTCTCTTTTATTTGGATTTTGTCCTCATCCCTTGTTCTGGGGAAACGCTGACAAATCTCGTCCTCGGTGCCAGAATCAGAGTAAAACCCCGTCATTGTTCGAGGCCAACAAAAGAGTGGTTCATTTAGACTCAATTTATTATGATTTCTTCCCTGTGTCAACAAATAGTAACACTGGCTCGGCAAATTGCTTCACAGTAAATACAAAACCGTGTGTGTGTGTGTGTGTGAGAGAGAGAGAGAGGGAGAGCGAGTATTCTATTATTACAATGGAAACCCCTTGATGGTTATAATCCTTTGATATATGTTAACATGACAACGAAGCAAAACACCCGTGACGTTTTTTTTTCGTGCAGTCCAGAAAGGGAAGAAGGGTTAAAGCAGATTTCCACATGGCGTCTCCTGCGTAAGAATCTGAACCGCAGCTGCAGGAGGCCGCACTTGTAAAATCATGAAGTGTGATAACAGGATTAAATGTGTGCGGCGAAGCAAAGGTCACTGACATGAGACTGAAGCTGCCGCAATTTAGACATGAATTTTTCATGTGTTTATAAGGACGTGAAGGCCGTTAAAGTTTTATGAGACGGCCCACACAGACGGCCAGCGGTGACGTTTTCATTTAAGGTGAATTACCGATAGATTAGGGGAGGAAATGAACAACTACATCGTGGTGTGAGTGGATATTTCCAAATAAAGTGAAAAGACACCGTACATGAAGTAGAATGTTGGTAGTCGGAGTTTCATTTCCTGTCAAGCACGTTATGGAGAGTGGACCTGTGACACAACACACAGCATCGTGTTTAAAATCACCAACAAACATTACACTTCAATCGAACAGAGTCAAACATCCTAAAATAAAAATACTGAAACCAACATCATGCCGATTGTAGGACGAGACACTTAAAGATCCCCTCCAGATGTTCGGAGACTCTGTGAATCATCATCTGTGACTTATATGATTTTTCCATAAAAAAAAAAAGAAAAAAAAAAAGGAAGTTCTGTAGTAAAAGCACAAACTCTTTCTTGCTTATTGAAAAAATAATAATCTGGAAATATTAAAGTGTTATTTATGTGTATTATTGGAACTGCTGGACGCTTCACTGTTTCCACATGACTCATGTTTGACCATTGGATGTGACGTCGCTGAGATTTAACACAGAAGCAGATGTTTGTTTGTTTACTCATCTCTGAAAAATGTGCAGTAACTTATACAGACATATAATTATACAGCATGAAGTTAGTTAATAGATTAGATTTTTTAATATTTTGAGTTATTTAACTTGATTTAAAATGTTGTTTCACATCTAATTGCTGACGCGTCCTCGTCCAACACTTTTCATTGCATCATGTGTTAATATGACAAACCTTGAACCTGACGAGTGTGAAAACAGCCTCTGACTCTCGACTGTATCATACAAGTGAACTAAAGAACAGGCAGAACATGGGTGTGAATGGACGGCGATGTTAGAAGTGTATTTGTTACCGTCGCCAGGGAGGTTCGTTTCCATCTGCGTTTGTTTGTTAGTTATCAGGATGACAACAAAACAAATGACTGATTATCAGAAAAACCTGGTGGAAGAATGCAGATGTGGGTCAGGGAGGGTTTTTGGTGTGGGTGTGGATCTTTATTTTTCATACTGGAACATTTTCACAGGTTTATAAGAGAAACATTCGTGGATCTTGATGAAACAACCACTGATAAACGCGTGTGAGCAATTTGTCACAGCTTGATAGAACGTGAGGGGACTGCTGAAACCGGAGGTGCGCTCTGTACCGAGGGTCATTCTGGTTCTTTTAATGTGCTAAGGTAACATATTTCCCCAGTTCCTGGCAGACACCGATGTTTGTATTAAACCTCAAGCTGTCAACACCAGCTCTGGAGTGCACGAGTCTGCTGAGGTGGTCTTTGGTTCAAATTCCAGACCGGCCTTAAACTACTTCATCTGAAGGGTCTGCAGTTCATCATCAAGTGCAGATGTGGAGTTACACATCTGACCGACACAAGAGGCCAACGCGTTCGTCTTCCTGATCGACCTGCCTGAACCGACTGCTCCTCACATCCAAGACAAATGAGAATAAACAGCATGTGTAGGAACAGAGTCATAATTCAGGTGAGTTCCACACGTATTAACTCTGCACCCGTCCCTCCCACTCACTCAGAAATAGACCTGTCATCTTGCCACCATCCCCTTATCGTCTAACTGCTAACAAGCCTATTTGCCTGTGACTGACGTTGATGCGATCCGTAAAGCCCCGGGCTTGGCACCAGATCGCTCCTAAGCCAAATTAAGCCTCTGTCATGCCCACCCCCTCCTCCAGCCCGGTGCTACCCCTGCCATGGGAACCCTAAATCTTTAATGACGATGGAGAGCTCTGCGCGCTCCCACGACACAAAAAAGCGATGACATCTGTCCCTGGAAGTGCCGCACTCCAGAGCAACCCCATTTGTCCCGTGTCCGCTGCTTGAAAAGAAATTAAATGTAAAAGTTGAGGGAGGGTGGAGGCTGCTGAAGGAGGAAAGGAGGAGGTGGAGCTCAGGAGGTTAAAACAAAGATCCTTTCTTTCAAAGGTTTATTTCCCTGCACCAGTGGTCCCTGTTCAAAGAAGGTGTTAAAAGAGTCTCGGCTCCACTGGCGACGACCCACCTGCTCTCAACCACGTCCAAGTTAACGTCCAGTGAGAAACATTTCATCTGAAAATCACTGAGAACCTCTGAAAGTGATTCATTTACCAGTGCAAGTAAATTCTTATGTAGTAACATAAGGTGAAAATGTCTGAAACTGACACATCACACAGAGAAAGAGCGCTTTCATTTAGTTAGAATAAAATATACAGAGTTCAACGTGTCGACCAGTATGAAAGACAAAATCTAAATGACGTAAGTATTTCAGAATAAAATACACGAATAAATGATAAAATAAACGATAGGCTGACACAAGCCCGCAGACATAATTAACATATGGACACAGAAACACCCCAAATAAATCAATAAGCAAATGTAGAAATAAATGAATGAATAAATGTGAATGAATAAATAAACACACATGTAGAAAAACATAAATAAGCTAACTTGAAATGTATAAATAAATGAATGAATTTACGTTGAAATAACTTAATGAATTTGTGTATAAATAAATAAATACAGAAATAAATAATTGTAGAAACAGACTTTTTCTTTTTAAGTGTATATTTATGTCATGTTTGTTCTTCTTATCCAAACTCTGAGCACCTTGAGTCCAGATTCAAAATCAATTCCATGTTCTCTGGTTTGAACTCGGGTCACTGTCCACCACGTTGAGGATTCATCTTATTTAATCACTAGTCGATGAAATATCACAAACGTGTGAGTGAAAACTCCACAGACACAAGTGACACAAGTTTCAATGATTTGTCTCTTTAGAGCTGAAGTCCAAACTCCAAAGTCTTATTAGAGAAAAGTAGAAAATGGATGTTTGGTGTTTTTGCTTAAAAACTGTTTCTCCTTTAGTTTTTAATTATACGCTGTTGTTGTGTAAAGTCTTTGGAACTTACCTCTTCATAATGAACTGTGCGGTGTTAACTCGGTTGTTTCCAAAGTGATTCAAGAACCAAAAGTTCGCTTCAAACATTTCCAGAGCACGTGGAGGAGCCACCGATCCGAACAGGCGCAGCGGAAGACACCTATCACTTCCTCCCCGGGTCCTTCCGGCGGGTGAACAAAGATGGCGGCCTCCGTGTTGTGCAGGAGGGCAGCGGTGTTGTGTCGGACTCTCGCGGGGGTTCCGCCGAACCCTGCGGGCTGTCGGTGCGGGTCTCTGCTGCAGACCGCGTCCTACAACCCCAGACCTCTGCGGCTGAACCTCACCGACCCGCACATCCCGGACAAGCTCAGCGACAAGACCCCGGAGTGGCAGAAGACGGCCCGGTACGACGGGAAGCTGTTCGGCCGCTACGGGTCCGCGTCGGGCATCGACCCCGCGTCACTGTGGCCGAGCCCCGAGCAGCTGGACGGGATCGTCGAGGAGGAGAAGCAGTGGCAGCCTCCGTTGGAGGCGATGCTGAGGAGCATCGAGCTGGAGGAGAAGGAGGAGACCCAGAAACGACTGGCGAAGTAAGGCATGCTAACGGGGCTAGTGCGTCAATTATCGGACAGCTAGGCTAGTACACCTGCTGCCTCCAATGTCTGACCTCAGATCAGTCTAGTGATTGAGCGGCCGAAGTGTCCTTGTGATAAAATCAAACTTAAACAACTATATTTAAACACAGTGATGAATTATAATATATATATAAGATAAACAGAAAATACAAGGTAAATAATATATATGAGATTAAAACAGATTACAACACTGGTCATTAGAAGAAGAATCTTTAATCAAAGGCTTCATCAAAATGTTGAAACGGCTGATATCTTCTACAACACGACAACAACTCAAACTAATGAACGTGTGACATTAATTAAAGCAATATATTTAGGTGTGTGTGTGATTGTGTGTGTGTCGGTTGTCTGGGAGAAAACTATGGTAAAATCCATTCTTTAATATCTATGATAGCATATTTCTCATTTCACTGCTACTTTTTGTGTCTTAAGATTAATAAAGTTAAAAGTAGAAAATGATAAATGTCCTTTGTCCAAATAAACTCAAACATCTAATATGACATTAAACGTTTTAGACAAATTTTGACCATATGGTGGCACGAGATGAAAAGTTATTAAAATTCCTCCTGAGTTGGAAAATCAGTGTCTGAACCAAAACACGATGATCCGTCCAATTGCTGTTGAAACATTTCACTCAGAAACTAATCCAATCTTTTCTGTTTCCATCGCAGAGAGAAAATCATTGCAGCAAACTTGGCCAAAATGCCCAAGATGATCGCAGACTGGCGTCGGGAGAAGCGTGAAACCAAACAGAGGCTGAAGGACGAGAAAGAACGCCGCGGAAAGTTGCTGGCTCAGGCCAGAGAGCGCTTTGGCTACGCGCTGGACCCCCGCAGCCCCAAGTTCTTGGAAATGGTTGCTGAGATAGAAAAAGAAGAGAAGAAGAAAAGGAAACTGATGAAACGCAGACTGAAAGAAGAGCAGGCGGCAGCTCCCGACACACCACCCGCTGCCTCCTCATAGTCTCATGACAGAATTAACTGTTGGGCCTCGGTCTGACTGCGTGAAATGAAAAGAAAAGTACGACACGGTTGAGTGGGACAGTTGTGAAAGTATCTGAAGAACAGTTTGATCCTTGTTTGGTGTCGTTACAGATGAGATCAGACATCTGACCCGAATCAAACAGAACCTCTCTTCTTCAGTGTAAATCTTTATTTCGTTGTTTATGTGGAAACGTCACTGAAATAAATTAATCTCTGTGAAGATTGAATTTTGTCTGGAATGTTTTTAAGGAATACAAATATTTTACGGGATAAAGATAAATGCTGCGGACGAAGCTGAAAGGTGAAAGGTCAGAGAAAAATCAGAAATGAATACATTAAAATATTTAATACATTTTATTAAATTACTTAAGTCTTCTACATATATTCTTCTAGATATATTTTATACATAGTCATGGACTATTATTTGATTTAAGAAAAAAAAAAACAACAACATAGAATTAATACATTTAAAAGTCTTTGTAACGTGCACACACTGATCCAGATGTTTCAAACACACAGAGGCTCCAGCTGCTGATGTGAGTCAGAGCAGAAGCTGCTGACTCTGCGTGATAAAAATAATTCAAGTCCTTTAACTAATATCTAAATTAGTTTTCAAAACATTGCATCAAATGTTTACAGCTGTGTGAGAAATACCATGAACATTCTAACAACGGTGCTCTACAGTATGTTGGCGAGACATAATTACAAGCAGCTCAGGCTGCGAACTTATCATACAATTTATTAGGTCTTAAAATTAATTGCATTTGATATTCAGAGTGACTCAAATCAGTTGATTAAGATTTAGAGTTTTTAAATTTTTAGTGTAAACAATAAAAACATTGACCATAAAATACAAGTGTTAACTTATCGGTGAAGTTCAAGGTCCCTGGACTTTAAATGTTGATCTTTGAGAGTGGACGAGTCAGCTCCTCCCAAATATTCAGTTTATAAAAGTGGCTGAAAGGGTGAACCAGCACACGTTAAATACTTAGTATTCACTTCATGAAAAACAAAGCTGACATGTGAGGGACATGGAAGAGCTTGGTGTGAGAGGAGCCTCTGCTGTCGTCTCACAGGTGAGTGTCCTCGTCTTCACCTGGGTCCGCCTTGAGTTTGGCCAGAGCGGCGTGAATCCTGAACTGAGTGCGAGACTCCATCGAGTAATCTTTGTAGTTTTGTCTGCAGGGCACAGCAATGATGAGAGGAGAGTCACAGTGGATTATTTACTGTGCACAGGCAGACAGCGACCTCTAGTGTTCCACACATGTCTATCAACTGAGCACTGAATCATGAATGTTGCTGTTGACAGAGGCTCAGACGTGGTACTGAGATCAGTCCTGAGTGATCTCACCACAAAAACGCATCCTGAATGTGTCTCCAGTGATTGACCAACGCTCTCTATGCAAAAGTTACGTGCGTCATTCCTGCTCAACCAAATTACGTCTGGATCCTGACCACAGATGTGTCTGCGTGTCGACAAGTATATTTGCATGAACAGCAACCTTCTGATATTAACCCCTTTAGGAAAATACTGTGAATAAAACATGTAAATCGCTTCTGAATAAGGTGAAAGAATCAATAATCAGATAGAGACGTGTTTTCTGACCTTGTAAACATGTGGAAAACAGTGTATTAAACTAATTCAGGTCGTGGTTTTAAAACTGGTGGAATAACATCAAACTTAATGGTGAGAGTCAAAGTCAGACTAACGTGTAAATATACTGTAATTATTCTGAATAAAGTCAACAGTCAGAATATTAGTGTCCATGTGAACATGCTAGATAAAAATATCACATATTCCATAGACGCAAGAATTTCTCTGACATGTTCTACTTTGTTCTGCTGCAGGATCTTTCTGCTGAATCTTTCTGGGAGGATCTTACTTGGCCTTGTGCAGCAGCTTGATAGCCTCGTCCCTTCGGCCTTGGTCTATGTAGAGCAGGCTGAGCTCCACCACAGAGTTGGGCACCAGGTAGTGGTCAAACCTGATCTTCTTCTCACTGCGCACACACAGAAAGTCGGTTGATCACATAACCGTCGCTGTCGTCTCGTGGAACCCACATTTAAAGTCAGAACTTTGTGCTCAGAGTTGTTGTGTGGTGGACGTTTGGTTTTGTCTCTGTTGGGGATGTTGTCTGTTAGATGGAGCTCACCTGGAACACACTCTCTTTAGGCTCTCCTCAGCATCTTTCAGGTGACCCTGGTTCTTCCAACAAAGACCCTTCAGCAGGTGGATCAGGCAGCGGTCGTCCACTGAATACTCATTTTCTGCAGAGGAAAGAACACACTCCATTATCCCTGGTTACAGGAAGCAGAGAGAGGGGGCAGGGCTGGACGTGCTGCATTACCTGGAGACTCCTGCAGGCTGCGCTCTGCATCCAGCAAAGTCTGCATCAGGCCTTCCGTCAGCTCCGGCCGTTTGCTGATCATACTGAAACCATTCCACATGTACATCATCTCCTGTAACCAAGCAGAAAATAATGTTGCAAGGCTTTGTGTGTCAAACAAAGATCCCATTGTGTGTGTGTGTGTGTGTGTGTGTGTGTGTGTGTGTGTGTGTGTGTGTGTGTGTGTGTCTTTACCAGCACTGGCACCGGTAGCCTGACTGGGCACGACGCCTTGTAGCGTCTGGCTTTACGAATTGCAAACTTCTCAGTCGGGGGAGACTTTCCTGCGATCTTCTGCTTGAAGGTGGGCACTTGTCTAAAGACAGAGGAGAGAAATGAAGACTAATGTGGAAAGAAAGCAGGGGGCGCAAGTGAGTCGACGTGAAAACTTGAATAAACCGATTTCCTGACATAACAACTAGTTTGGAAACTAAATCGATGGCGAAGAGCTCGTCAAACTACGACAGATATTTATTAATCAAAGTCGAATGTTCCAGTGTACAGTCAACAAGGGTGTGTCAAAATGAAGACGTGACCCGTTTCTGGACTAATCGATGATTCAGAAAACAGAGTGCGTAACCAGGGACTTGTAATCTTTGTTCTAACAGACGTCTGACTAACCTAAGACTGTCTCCGTATATTGCACAAGATGTATTTGACGTTAAGCCTCCAGAGTTTTGTTCCTACTTGTGTCTAGATTTACTGAGAAGTTCAGATCCATTTCCAGCTCGTGTCCCTTTCAGATACAAAGTGAACACGTCGGTAAAAAGTACATTCGAGCTAAAACAGCTTCTACCTGAAGAGTTCTACTTCGTCCTCTCCAAACGGCCTGGCCTCCTCCTTCGGCAGCATGCTGAGGTACGCAGCTTTCATGTACACATACATGGCCTAACAGAGAAAAACACAGAGATGGGATTCACTCATTTTGCTCCTGCAGATGTTCGACAGGAGCAACAGAAGAACCTCGGCTCCGCACCTTGGACCAGCGGCTCTCCTGGCTCAGCAGGTCTGCGTAGAAGTACGCCATCTTCCACGCTCGCTTGTAGGTGAAGCACCACATCAGCTCCCAGTAGCACATGTGGTGGAACTGCTTCCACGTCTGCTGGGCCTTGCAGCCATCTTCAAACAGCGCCACCGCCTGGCAGCAGCAGCACCATGTAGGAGAATAGCATGTAAGAGCGACACTGAATTTGAGATGTGTTGTGTCATACTGACATTGGTGCTGGTGCTTTGGAGCTCAGTGGCTGAAACATGCTTCACTTACTCCGAACAAGGAGCTTTTACTTGATACTAGGTGACACTAGTCCCCATTTAATCCATGTTATTGACACAGTTCCTGAAACACACCTCATCAATGTTCCCTTTGATTTCTTCAGTCCTTCCTGCAAAGAAGAGGAATATTGCTCCCTGGACAGAAGAGAGGAAAGAGAACGATGCATATTAATTAAATTCTTATCTATTTGCAAGAGAGCTGCTGCACAGCAATTACACTAAAGTTGTGTTTAACCAAGACACAGTTTGCTCTCAGGGATGGGCTGGTATGTAGGCAGAAGGTGGAGTGGAACCAGGGAATGTGAATTCACTAGAGCCGGAGAGATAGCGCCGAGGTGCGCGGCTAAATTGAAGGAAAGACGGTGCAAGGATTGATGGCGCAGGAGGGAGCGTGTGAGTGGAAGGTGGAGTGAGTTTCACATGAGCACAATCAGGGTGTGGGACTGAACGAGAGAAAGAAAAGAGATGTGAGGAGGGAGTCGTGTGAAAGGGCTGACGATGCAGTGAGAAAAAAAAAAAAAAAAAAGACCGAGAAGAGGTTTAAGTGTCGGAGAAAAGAGAACAAATGTTTGAATGAGGAACTAAAAAACAACACAAATCCACAAAAAGAGCAACATGCACTTCTGGCTCTTAACGCCTTGGTGCAGCTTGTTTTTGTAGTTTTGTTTCTATCAGTTATGACTCGACGCAGAATCTGAACCATTTCAATACGTCCACAGGGTTTGAACAGAGAGTTTCTCCAGAAGGATCTGAGACTCAGTCCAATGTGGCTCCATGGAGACGAGGCACGAGAGTTACCATCACGACTCACCCGCGGGTAGAGACGCAGAAAAGGTTTCAGCAGCCGTTCAGCTTCAGCGACTTCTCCTTCACCCGTTCCTGAGAGGATCAAAACATGATACTGTGATATGAACTCGTATATGATATGATATGTGATATATATATAATATATGAAAAACAGTGTGTTGAATGTTACATGCGTATAAAGTTCAGAGGCGGTACAGCACTACCTAGTATGAACGTGAGGAAGGTGTAGTAGCAGAGCAGGAGCAGAGCACACAGCATGGAGCGCAGGTTCATCCCTGTGGCTCCGTCATGCAGCAGGGACAGACCATATTCCTACAACAGCACCACACATGTAGAAAACATGCACGCGTGTATCGTGGACATGACATGCGCCTTTAACGAGTGAGCACATGAGGAGCAAAGGGAATCTACATCATACCTTGTCTCCCGAAAAGCCCGCAAACTCCAGAAGCCTGAGTATCCGTGGAGGAAACAGAGAGAGTGTCTGTGAACGAAGGAGACCACATGATGAGGGCTGAACAAACACGGGATGGTATTTGAAGCGTGGTCCACTTGTCGTGTTGATAGATGGAAAGAGTTTTGGGACGTACCAGATTAAAAGCCCCGATTCCAAACGAGATTCCTCCCGCTAAGTGCAGGTGACTGGGTCCTTTGAGACACGTGTTGGATTTAATGAGGGTGTGTAGTTCTCTGAATGATAACAGACAACACGGGTCAGCAGCATTTAAAAAACTTGATGGGGCGATGAACCCAAAGCATCCCGGATACTAACACAGCCAGCGTGAGTCGGCCTCAGCTGTCAGTCACGACATTTCACTGTTTTTAAATGAAGACTTGAACATGCATCAGTGTTTTACTGGAAATAAAAGAATCCTTGACAAGAAAGTATTTGGAACTTTTAGTTTGGTAGAAAGTTCCCTTTGAATAATAAGAACATACCCATTCTAATAACTTCAATTTATTTGAACTTCACTGAACACACGCTCTGTTTTCTACTTACTTGTAAATCAAGTAGCTGTTTCGTACTTTCATCCCTCCTTTGATGAAACTCACCATGTTCTCATCCTGCAAAAAACACCAAGTGAAACAAAACTGAGTGGTGACGATCTGATGAAATACCACATCGTCTGAACCGAACATCTGCACGGTGGGCTGATGTTGTTGAAAGCGCACCTGTAGGAAGGTGAGAGCAGCTCTTTGGAGTTGACACTCTGCGTAACACACTTCTGCGTGAAGCTGCACTGCAAACACACAAACACACACAAACACACACAAACACACGAACAGATAATTAACGATCACAGTCAACAAGTAATAAATCATAAAATGCAGATGTTGCTAAAAGCAGATGTGACCTTCTTCTCTTTTCCTCCTTCTTCTACCGGATAGCGTCACATTTGATTCAGAAGAACATAACGAAAGCTTCGATACGAACGCAGCCATCTTGCGTTTTGTCTGCGCAGCGATGATCGGAGGAAGGAGCTCGACCAATCACGAGTCAGACTCAGCTGTCGACCGTTTGAGTCATTAAAACCAAACCAACTGGAAAAACTGTGCAAACACCAGTGTGATCAGAACTAAACCAACGTCTGCTTTGAATTTTTAGTTTGGTCCATGTCCCACCTGCTAACATGGAGACGACAGGATTTATGACCTATACTGCAGCCGGCCACCAGATGGCGATCAAGACACTTTCATTTTTTCTTTTCTGATTTTTACCTGGAAAGTTTACATCTGTGCAGAATGTTAGCGACCATAAAACCGTTCAGGTGACCTTTGACCTTTCGAGAGACTGTAGAAGTGATTAAAAAAAATAGCCCACGACTCATTCTCAGTTTATCTTTTGGAATGAGGAACTTTTTTCCCCTGTCGTGTCGTCCGAGCCCGTTACCTTCCGTGAGCGATTCTCCGTCGGACTTGTTCGTCAAACCCGGGGATTTCCGTCGAAACCTGAAACATCAAAAAAAACATTTCTGTATCATCGTCGTCGTGACACGGGAAGAAACACAGCAGCCGTCAACACACGACACACAGTTTTCTTTATCATGCGCTTTACAGCTGCTTCTCCCGCTCAGTCAAATCGGCCGTGTGATTAGAGACACGCACGTAAATTCAGGGGTCATATAAAAGATGAATGTTTTGAATTTGAATCTAATGAGGATGATCTGAGCTTGTAGAAGAGACTCCAGCGTCTACATTCATTGAACATCCTGACCTCTGACAGACCTCCTGGGCACTCTTCATGGTGTGTCCGGCTCTGGTGATGTCATCGTGCTGGAACGTCATCATGGCCTGCATTTCCAGCACCGTGGCGTAGATGAGAGCGTGGTACATGCTGTCGTTCACTCTACACAGGGAACACGGAGGCGCGGGATCAACACGGTGCACATCATGCTGCGAGCAAACACCAAGATAATGTTTCGGAGGCCAGCGACAGTATTACCAACACATTTTCCTGCTGGGAGAAGATAAGAGAAAACACCTTGCTGGCATTATTCTCCTCCACAGCCCCAGTCTGTCTTTTGCACATTGTTTATTCTGCAGACGAGTCAGTCCTTGGGCGTCAGCTTCAGCAAACACTTAATATCCTGGAGGACTGAAGCTTGACTGCACAGAGTCCACACTCTTGCCTCGGCTGACAGGAAATACACAACTGCAGGCCCCCGAATACTGCTGACATCATGCTAGCCACAATGAATGGGCTGAATTAAATATAACCGGCGTGCAGCAGCACTGGGGTCTGCGGACACAAGCTGTTACCTCGGCCGCAGCATGTCCAGGCTCTCGTTGAAGTGGTTGTTGAGGAAGAGGTCCAGAGCCTCCATGCACTCGTCCAGACACTCTTTCAGGGTCATGTGTGAAGATCTGCAGCAACAGACACGGAGCAGATGCATGAAACTGACACACACACACACGGTGCAATAACTATTCACACACACTCCACACAGTTAAATTAACGAATGGCTTTGAAAGTATAGTTGTAGTTTTGTGTTACTAGCTCCCTTCCTGTTGTACTGTTGACCCTGTGTTAACTTGCTAAACAAATAAAACTTGAACTAAGCTGCAGGATTGAAGCGTCTTTGAGTTTTAAATGAATCTCACAGCAGATATAATGGAATTAGGGCAAATTAAGTTAAGCGTCAGCTGCAGAGTTTTATTTCTCCTGTGTTGCTGCTGTGAGGAAGAGAGTGTCCACATCTCAGAAAACATGTAACACAACTCAAACCAGCGGCAGCTCCTTTCCTTCAGCTTCTCCACGAGTCCTGCTCCTTCTGGAGAAACGGAGTGTTTAACAAAGTTTAATTCTCACTCTCGTGCGTTTACTCACTTGTCTGCAGCATTCGCTCCTCTCTCGCTGGACATGTTCACTCTCGACACCTGTTGGAAGCTCAGCGGTGCGCGCAGGAAAACCCGGATTCATCCAGGAGCAAAAAACTTCAAGAACCAAAACTTCACAGCCGGAGCAGAGAGTCAGCGGCGGACACGGAGTCACGTTACAGAGACATCAGGGACTGAAGTTACTGGTGTCGGTCCGGAGGCGAGTGTTTGCGCAATGGAGGCGCATCTGACTCCTCCTCTGACACACCAGTGCCACGCACACACAAGATACACACATCACACACACCACGCACATTAACACAAGATACACACTTCACACACACTACGCACATTAACACAATATACACACATCACACACAACACACATTAACACAAGATACACACTTCACACACACCACACACATTAACACAAGATACACACTTCACACACATTAACACAAGATACACACTTCACACACATTAACACAAGATACACACTTCACACACATTAACACAAGATACACACTTCACACACATTAACACAAGATACACACTTCACACTCATTAACACAAAATACCCACATTCCACTGCCTACTCTGAATATTGGGATCAGGGGCGTGTGTAGTAATACTGTCAATAATAATCATTGATAAATTAATTATTTATTTAATAATTATTAATATAATTTATATAAAAAATATAAATCCATTAAACTAATAATAATAATAATAATCATTAAAAAATAATAGTAATAAACCAGAACATGACAGCACACAGCCCTTATCTATCAAAGATACATGAATATGTTACAGATGAATATAAGATAAGATAATAATATATAATATAATATAACTGTTGTCTATATCAACAGCTGTTATCATTTAGAAAATCTTTGGGGTAAATACTTGATAATCTCTGAACTGTGTCAGGATCAGCTGTCGATCAATCTGCAGATCAACACCTCTCTCATGTGCTTTCACAGCAGAGACACCTGGGGGCGCTGTTGTCGTATCAGAGGCTGTTTGCCCTCCGGGGACAAATAAAGCTGTGTTGAATTTGAGTCGGTGAGGTGCTGTGTAATTATTTAAATGATCAGTGTGACGTGTTGAAATAAAGACGTTGTGACATAACATCAGTTTTGTTGTTGTTCGTGAAGACTTCATTTAGATTTCAATCTGATCAGAAGACGAAGAAGAAGAAGAAGAAGAAGAGTTTGTAAAATAAAACTGTCCATCAAAAGATTGGAACCTGCCATATTTCCTCTGCTGATGCATTGTGGGTATGTTCTGAATAACTAATGACCTCATATTCACAGTATTAATAATAATCTGTTGCGTTCAGGTCAGATCAGGTCTTTTCCGTTTATTGTAAATGTGAGGTCTCGAATTTTAACTGAAGAATCCAACGGGACTAATATAATAATAATTACATACGAACATATATATATATATATGTACATCCAGTTTCCCCTTTGTTCAAGTCCGAGTGCCAGAAAGAAAAAGTCCACTCATCTAAAAGTCTCAGTAAATATAATATTCTCTAAGTAAGACATTAACTTGACAAATGAGTTTTGATCAAACTGAATAAACTGAGCGGCTCGATCCTCCTTCAGATAAACACTTTATGTTTCCGTATCCACGTTAAACTCTTTCACCTCCACGAGCTTTGAGACAAAGAGCTTGTTTGTTTAAAGTACGATTAAAAAAAAAACCCCTTCTCACTCAAAAAGTCTGAAATGTCACACATCCTCATGTCACCAGCAGAACTCACACCAGCTTCTACAAATGATTTGCACTTTATTCCAAAATTGATCACCACACAACATTCATACAAATAACGTGTCACTTCTGTCGCTATTTTACAAGCGGAACCGCGGCAACGACGCCCCAACAACAGCGTTTCCTGTGTCCGACACAGTGAATGTAGTTATAATTTAATGAACACGTGTTACAGGTTGTAGCAGCTCTCGTGTGTCAGGGTAGAAATAGATCTGTTATAAACAACATCTGTTAGATTGACAGGTAGAAAATATATGATCCTGCAGAAATTACATGGGACTGGATGGATGGATGGATGGATGGATGGATGGTTGGATGGATGGATGGATGGATGGATGGATGGATGGATGGTTGGATGGATGAATGGATGGATGGATGGATGGATGGATGGATGGATGGATGGATGGATGGATGGATGGTTGGATGGATGAATGGATGGATGGTTGGATGGATGGGTGGATGGGTGGGTGGATGGGTGGATGGATGGATGGATGGATGGATGGATGGTTGGATGGATGAATGGATGGATGGTTGGATGGATGGGTGGATGGGTGGATGGATGGATGGATGGGTGGATGGATGGATGGATGGTTGGATGGATGAATGAATGGATGGTTGGATGGATGGATGGGTGGATGAATGGATGGATGAATTAATTAATTAATGAATGGATGGATGGACAGACGAACGGACGGATGAATTAATTAATGAATGGATGGATGGATGGACGGATGGATGGAAGGAGGGATGGATGAATGGATGGATGGATGAATAGATGGATGGATGGACAGACGAACGAACGGACGGATGAATGAATGGATGGATATATGGATGATGGACAGACGGATGAATAGATGGATGGATGGATGGATGGACAGACGGATGAATAGATGGATGAATAGATATATGAACAGATGGATGGATGTTGTCGTTCACTAACTGATTGCACATGATCCGACATTAACTGTCTTCAGTGATGAGAAGTTGTTGCAGGATGAAGGTGAAGCTCTTCACTCTGGAGCCGATCCAGGAATGAATAATAAAAAAAATCCTCCTCGGGAGTTTCCCCATCGGCAGTTCAGGCGTTCATGGATTTAATTCTGCAGTAAAGGATCATGGAGACGACCATGGCACATATCTGAGGAGAAAACACACACAACGTTGGAGCGACTGAAAGACAACGACGGCTTCATTTCCAGTCGTCGAATCGTTTCTCTGCTGCAGGAGCGTGAAAGAAAAGCTCATACCTCCAGAACCGCGATCCCCAGGGCCACTCCCACAATAACGGCTGTGTTTTTGTCAATCAGATTCAGGATCTTTGGGAAGCAGCCAGTGATTGTCTGAGGACAATGAAGGACAGAAGAGCGAGTTAGTCTTTCACTTGGGTTTTGTGTGTGTGTGTGTGTGTGTGTGTGTGTGTGTGTGTACGTTTCTCTTGTTTCTGGTCCATACCGTGTCGACCGCCATCTGGTTACAGGGGGAGCTTTTGTCAGAGCAACACTGAGGTGGGAACTGGTTGTTCTGATCCTTATAATACGGCGAATCCACAAAGTCGGAGGAGTTTTGAAATCCACAACATTGTAACTAACGTGTAGACACACAGAGAGAGAGAGAGAGAGAGAGAGAGAGAGAGAGAGAGAGAGTCACAGTTACACATCGTGTGAAGAGAGGTCACATCGTTCAAGTCGTCCGGTAGAAGAGCTGATTTGTACCGTGGTCATCGTCGTATTCCACAGTCCCGTGACGTCTGGATTCTTCCCATAGTCTTTCTTGATGTCCTGAACCGCCGCTGTGCGGAGCTTCTGGAGCAGCTCATCGGCCTGAAACACAATGAAAACATCCATGAGCCGAAAGGTCCACAGCTAACGAGACACCCCTGCGGACATCCTGAAAAAAAACTCACCAAGGGTCTGAATACCAAGATGACCACTGCCCCTGCGACCTCCGCAATGAAGACCAGCAGGATGATGATGAAGAACTGTGGACAAGATCAGACGGTTGTACAATTTATTGAAAACGGGATAGAACCCAACATCGAGTCAATCGAATCAGGTCGAATATACTTTATTTGTGTTGCTCGGGCCAGAGTTGCTGCAGAACAGCGACCTACCAGCAGCAGCATGCACTTGCTCTCTTTCACGGCTCCGCAGCAGCCCAGAAATCCGATGATGAGCAGCAGCGCCCCTATTGCGATCAGCAGGTAGCCCACGTTGACCACCTGACTGAGCCCCGCCGGGGCGTTTTCTATTTGCCCGAGGAAGCCGAGGATGGAGCCGCTGTCCACCTTCACCCAGATCCCGACGCCCAGGATGGCAGCGCCCGCCAGCTGACGGTGGAGACGAAGACAATCGTTTTACATGGGAAGCTAATCATTGGAGCAGTACTGGTCAAAAGGGTTGTTGGAGGGTTTTGTGTTTAAAATTTCAATGTTAATTGTTTTGTTTGGTCGATAAATTAACTAAACTTAACTAAACTATACATTTTCGTTGATTTCTCAGAGGATATTTCATGGACTATTCATATTTAGGGGACTGATATTTATGAGTGTGTGCGGATCCAAATAAAAATGGGGATCTAGTGAATTTAAACTTCCTAAATTCCGATCCGCGTCACACTTTCTCATTTTCTTTGCACCGGCTCGCAGATGTTTGCCGACAGAAAATGGGGCAATATTTGAATTATTTCTGGTCAAACGTCAGAACTCACACAGATGATGCCGTTGAACACGAACATCATGACTTTGAGGAATCCAAAACATCCCATTTTCACTTCTTAGTCTTGAACCTACAGCAGGAAAAACAAAACACGAAAGGACACCATCAATCAAAGTCCCTGTTTTTTGTCGAGTAGCAGTTTAACGACGCTTTGATCACATGCTTCAGTCGTGCAGGTGACACTTTAACAGAGGGATTGTCCTTCGCTCATTCACTGTGACGGAGGGTGGGGGGGGGGGTAAACACCTGCCTCTTTCCCAGCTCCTCACCTTTTACCCTTTGAAAGCTTACTAACTTATCTCCCTCAAACACTCAGGAGAACTCAGCAGCTTTAATATCCACGTTAACTTTACACGTATGACCTTAGCGGGCCTGAGGCTAACGGCTTTGTTTAGTTTAGCATTTACAGGAATGGAGAGGCAAACAATTCCGATAAAGCAGCAAACAAGCAGAGGAACTGAACTCAGCGTGAGACAGACGTTGCAAAACAGAAGGTTTGAGGATCTCACACTGGGGAACTGTCACGGCTGAGGTGTTACGGAAACAAAGTTCAGAATATCAAAGCAACAAAGAGACACTGTTTGTATTTGCATAGAAAACTCTGTGGTCAGCCAACTTCTCCATCACAGACATCACTCTGTAGAGCAGAGCGTCTGTGGAGTGTAACTACATCACACGTGAACCAAAGGTAGAACCAAAGGTAAAAATCGTCCAAGTGACGGATTGATAAGAAAACCTGATGTCATCGTGTTTTGAGTTGTGATTCAAACTTTCGGAGGCTGTGAGGGGGCGGAGACTTAAAGATTTGACTTTGAGGGGCGACAGAGGAACTTGAACAGAACGCAACCCACGAACTGAAGTCTGACGTTTATCTCTCTTAATCATCTTGACTCATCACACACAGACACACAAATAACAACGTCCTGTCTCTGAATCCTCTCCTCCCACCTCCTCCTTTTACGGCCTCACTGTTCCAGAGTCACTTCAAGGTTGTCACTTCCAAAATGTGTGTGTGTGTGTGTGTGTGTGTAGGCCAGGGGAACAGTGCTCTTTGTGTGATGTGAGAAAACAGACAAATTGTCATCCCCGACGACAAAGACAGAGTGAAAACCCTTTTGTCCGCAGCAACAGGCTGATGTGGAATTATTACATCGCAGCATATGTGGTTATTAAAACTCACGAACATCCTCCTCAAACGTGTCATTAACCAAGAAAACAGGAAGTGACTTGTCAGTTTATCTGCCTGCCTGCGCCGATGGAGTAAAGCTGCTTGTCATCAAGTTAATCATGTATTTCTAAACCCTTAAGAGGCAGAACGAGCGAGCGTTCGGTCGCCTTGACTCCCTCAAACTCCCTCTGCCCCTTCACTCCTCCGAGCTTCTCCTTCCTCCTCGTGGTCAATGATTGCACTCTGACTCTGAGGACAGAGTCCGGTGATGTATTAATGAGCCTGACTCACATGCAAATCTCAAACAGCCACCCAGCAGTGACTGAAAACAGTGACAACTTGTCTGTTTGGTCATGTCCCGCAGCACATGTGAAGAAAGGGAACAGTTCCTGCTTGTAGGCGACAAACTGAACACTGACCATGTGTGAAATATACGTGGTTTGTATTCGTGGGTGTTAGATCAACGCTGGAGTCTCTGAATGTCCAGCGACCGTCCCAAAACACAGACAAAGACAAATCTCAAAGGACGCCATTGAGGGGAATAATTGCAGGCAGGTCTCAGGAGACAAAGGATCATTGTTGGATGGATCCTGCCTGTGTTGGTACGGCTCTCAGAGAATAACCAGAAATCTCAGAAGAAGAAGAAGAAAAAGAAGAAGAAGAAGAAGAAGCAACAGAATAATTTAAAAACACAGTCGGATGTTGTTGAGCTCACCTGCCACAGGAGTATGAACCTTCACTCTGGTGATGAGGGCAGCAGACGGACGGTGGGATAACAGGAGTGTGTTATTCTTCTGTCCTTCTGTAAAGTGTCTGTGTGACACTTCCTGTGGCTCTATCACTCGGACGAGCTTCTGAGTGACTTTATTTTCTGCTTTCTGATGTTATTATAAGAGTCCTGGCTGGTTACGAGTACAGGGGGGGAGGGGGGGAGGAGGGAGCAGGTGGGCGTCTCCAAAGCGGCTGAGTAATAACACACATCACCATGGAGTCAGGCCTCTCGCTCCTGAGGGAGGAGAGAGAGAGGGGGGGAGAGAGAGAGAGAGAGAGAGAGAGAGCTCACCTGAGTGCCTCTGCCTTCAGTTGTTGATTTGAAAAAAGATTAAATCATTATTTACAGATAAATCTCAAAGCTACAGGCATTTCTCTTACTTCCATCCTCCTCATCGTGATGAAAGACACCGTGTGTAAATATGAGGGACACGACACGGGCCAGAAAAAAACCAGTAACCATGACTACAACAGAAATAAAAACACTGCATGTGTAAATAAAAGCAAACCGAACATTCCTCGATGCTCTTTCTCTTTCTCTTCTGGGGTCCCACAGGGGTCAGTCTTAGGACCAACCCTGTTAAAGTTTAACGTCAGAAATGACTCAAATCACATTCCACCCCTCCCTTCATCCATCCATCATCTTTACCACCTATCATTGGAGGGTGCAGAGGCCAAACCAGGATTCAAACCAAGAACCTTCTTCTTTCATTAATTGTTATTATGAATCCAAATTCACCTGCTGAGGAGGAAGATCGTCAAGGAACCTCCAGATATTATTTTGGACTCTGATCCCGACTGTGAAAAAAAGAGGAGCCACTCGAGCATTACTGGTACAATGCGTTTCTCTACAGTAAACACGGCGGCACAAAAGAACGTGTTTGTCTTGGTGACGTGATGGACGTGTTGGTTTACACAAAGCTCAACAGAGCGTAGACTCCGATCATTACCATAACATGTCAGGCTCAGTTCAAATGTCCTCTTGTTACCATGCAAAGCTGCACACATCCAATATTCAAAGTTAAAATCTGACTCATCCAGGTCGACTGCAGGCGATGAGTTGAACCATAACTTCACAGAATTCTATCCGTATTTAATTTGTATGAACTTTCTCCTTGAACTCATTTGTAAAAGTTTAAATGGATGTACAGTGTGACTCCTTCTTGTTTCTTTAAACTCTTGACCTTTTTCAATGATGTCGCTCCCTTCATCTGTCATTTCCTTTTGTAAAAATACTTTAAAGATTGAAACTCTTCTTCGTTTATGCTATAGAAACTGTTTTTTCTCATTAATGTTGTAGATATTGTAATTTTGTTGATGTTCTCTGAGGTTTTTCTACTGTTGTTTTTTAACTTTAAAGTTATTTTTGGGAGCTTCTTCTCTCTGTAGTCGACTCTGTTGAGCCCGATGAGGCAAATTGTGATTTGTGAACATAATATATAATAATATGGGCTGTACAAATAGAAATTGATTGATTGATTGCACAGGATGATGTTCACTCTGAGTTTCACAATCCTGAGAGTGACAGATGGAAGAAAAAACTGAGAATAGATGATTTACTCCAGAAGAATTCGAATGATCACTCACGACACGATAATAGAGAAGTGACATTTTGAATGAGCTGATAAGAACGGGTGTGGAATGGGTGTGTATGAAGAAAACTAATAAATAATGCATCCTCGCAAATTCAATTACATTCCATCAATTCAAATATTGAACCTTTAAAATACCAAACTTAACATTTTATCATGACTTTGCTCGGTTCTCTTATAAAACTGTTTCGAGCATGTTCCTTCCTAGTCTCTCCACACACCCACACTTCATCCCCGACTCTAACAAACACAGTTCAGTGCATCATGCATGTGACTTTGCATATGATTACCCGTTTGTGAAGAACGACAGAATGCAAATATGAGTCATGTTCGTATTTTTAGTGAATCATTAGTCAGGAACTGAAATACAGACAGGACACAAGAACGGGACGACTGAGGTGAATTTTCCTGAGAAATTGTCCCGTGACTACGACTTACAGGATTCATCTGCTCCTGTAAGTCAGGACCACAACGTAAGATGGAGGCTCGTGTCCCACGCAACAGATGCTGACATTTCAACGACTGACATGAAAGAGCCGACATGTGTCACTACAAGCACAAGTGTACGCAGCACACGGCAAGTAGTCATATCTTCACCCACCGCACTGCTTGTCATCAATAATCTTTCTTAGTTGTGTATTAAAGGGCCAAGTAATCATATTTAAATCACACGTTATCCCTAAAGGACCATTCTTCTGTCTCCAATTAACCGAACCCCCGTCTGCATGTCTGTAGACTGTGGGACGGAGCCGGAGAAAACCAACGCAAACACGGGAAGAACATGGAAACTACCAGGCAACCGATTAAGCCGAGTCATATCAGCTCCACACGCTGCTGAAAACACTGTCCCCTGTCCTCCACTGAGAGGGCAGAGCAGCAAGTCCCAGGCAAAAAGCCTCAGCACTTAAATGTCCGTGTGTAAAACATGGGATTAAAGAAAGTGTCTAAATATTCCTGTGAGAGCTTCTTGTGTTTAATGAACGATAAGGAAATATGTAAGATTAGATTGTTACTTTGCCCTAAAGTGACTTTGCTCAACGTTAGCTGCGTATCTCACGCATTCCATCTTCATGGAAAGAAAACGGCTTCATAAGGAGGATTTTAACATTAACCGTGTGTTTGAAGAGCGCGATGCTACGTCAGCTAACATCAGGCTTTGTTGTGGGACTCTCTCAGACCCAGGTAGGAGCAGGGCAGAGTAGCTAACGTTACCGATATCGTAGAATCCCAGACGAGCTCCCAAAAAAACATTAACTAACTGATTTTGAGAAATGAGAAAAACAGCACCAAACAGAAACCGTTTGGTCGGTGTCAGTTTGCTCAAATAATATATGTTGTATCATAGCAAATAAAGACAACAGGGTCAGTAACACTTGTAATTGATTCTCCATGTTGTGTTCTAAACTGGACGCCGAGGCTGACGTTGGTTGTTTTCCTACAGAAGGGGGTCATGTGACAGGAGCCTGACGAATCAGCGAAGGCTACGTTGTGACCGAAAAAGGCTGTTTCTGTCCGTCTAGACTTTTTAAATCAAAAAACGGGACCAGCAGCGTTTCCAAAACTCTAAAAGTCCGGAGTAGAGCTGCCAAGTCTGGTTACGGTTGCGTCACCAGGATCGGATGGTCAGTTATTAACAGTGGATTAAGATTTTCTCTCTTGCTGTTTCCTGCACAGCAGTCAGAGTGGCTTGTCCACTGTTTGTGTTCACAGGCGATCCTTGACCTCTTGGACGAGAGAAGCAACACAACCCCGGCGGAGGAACGTCTCTGTCCTCGCTGGAAGTCTTCCTTCGGTTAGTGAGGATGAACCCGTTCTTCTCCAGCTCCTGTCAGCAGCGTTTGCTCGAGCGCCTCAGGTCGCCTGCTTATCTGGGTGGCTCTTCAGCTTGTGGAATTTAACGCTGTCCAGCTTCTCGAACCTCTTGTCGCAGAACTCACAGGTGAAGTTGTAGTGAGCTTCTGGAGTGTGTTTCTTCATGTGCCAGTTCAGGGAGGCACGCTGGCGACACTGGTAGCCGCAGATTTCACATCTGACGGGTGACGTGGGTGAGGAGACGAGACGGAAGGAACGGGGGAAGATAAGAGTGATTATGAGCATTTCTAGATGTTTAACATTTGTCCAACAAAACTGCGTCAAAATAAAAAAGCTTTACTTACTGAAGTGGCGTTTCTCCTGTGTGGGTCCGCCTGTGAACCTCCAGGTGATTCTTTCGCTTGAACGATTTTCCACACGTCTCACAGATAAAATCTCTCACCCCTGTGAGAAAACACCCAGTTACATTCGGAGGTTTGCAGAGATGAGTGTCTGATTCTGAGATTCCAACAGTTTACCAGCTCACCTGAATGGATGATCATGTGGCGATGCAGGTGATTTGACAGGTAGAACTTTTTTCCACAGCCTGGATGAGGACAAACCTTGGTCCTCCCTTTCCTGTGAACCAGGTTCACGTGATTCTAAAGCGAATAAAACAAAAGGATGATTTCAATCTTCAGCTGAACAAACTGAAGCAGGAGGCAGGAACGTGAGCTCTCGTTGTACCTGGAAGCTGCTGATCGCTACGTAGACCTGACTGCAGCCCTCGTACGGACAGTGGAACATCTTGAGCATCCCGTCCGCCTCGATGACTGGGCCTCGTCTGTTTCTCTTTGACCTGACACTGCAAACAAAAAAGGACAAGAAGACAACTACTGCAGCGGTCCTCGTCCTCAAATCCTCAATCTATCGGAGTTGCTCTGGATTTCACCATGTAGAGTGTAAACATCACAAACCTGCTCAGATTCCTTTGCAGTTCTCTGTCACCACTGAGTTCCAGAGCATCAGCCGGCTGCAGCAGCTGTTTGTCACTCAAACCTGCAGAAGAACAGTCTGATATTACAACATGCAGATATCGTCTGGATCTAAAATGTCCCCTGACTTTTGGACTGATGGCTTTTTATTGTAATCAACATCATGACATTAAGTTAAAGGGAGCCAGGCCGAGAGGGGATATAAAGTGAAACAGGATATTATCCCCACTGAGAACTTCACCCTGTCATTTGTTTTATCATCTTAATGTTCATCATCACACTCATCATCGACAGCATCCTGGTTATTTCAGTGCAGATCATGACGGGATATTTGTTTCGCGGTTTTCAGACGTTTAAATTCACATGTTTTTCTTTACAGCGTCCGTCCTTTAGTTTTGCATCTGTGGTGTGTAAGAATGTCATCAAGTCATCAGTTTCTATTTGGGGGCCGACAGGAGAAAGCATTCTCACGTGCAGCCCCTCCAGAGGATGTCAGGGGATTATTTGGAGTTCAGTGAAAGCAGCGTATGGAACATAAATATATAACAAACATCACCACATGGTTAAACATGATTCTTACACAAAATGAAAGACGGATACTTTCAACTAAAGACGTAAGAATTACAGGTAGACATGATATTCACAGTCCAGCGCCCTGCACCCAGGTGTAGCGCACCTGTCATGGAGTCTTCGTCCTCCGCTGTGGTCATTTTTGAGTCACAGGAGCAAACCTGGTTGTAGGTGACGCCCCCGATGACTGTGCAGGTGACTTCCTCCACGGTTCCTCCGCCCATGTTGAGCTGGATGCCCTCTGATGCCAGGGCCTCGTAGCTGGGGCCAGTGATTATAATTAACTGGGGAGGACAAAAAAAAAAAAACTGTAAGATCTGAACATGCGTACTTCTACCTCTCTCTGCAAAACACGTGTTCCCCAACCTGTGAGCCCTCCAAAGACGTCCTCTGCTCAGGAATCTCACAGCTGGTCACCACCGTCTGCAGAGTCTGAGGGTGGAACAGCTCACTCTGCTCTTGGACCTGAATGGGCGCTGGGATTGATGGGACCGACAGTTCGACGTGGCCGCTCAAGCTCTGCGACGGCACCGAGTCCTCGTCCGTCTTCTCCAGTTTGTCAGCTAAGGGTGTTGTCATGGTAACACAATTATAATTATGTGGTACGGTCCTGATGTCGTCTTCTTCTTCTTCTTCTCTGAGTTTCTCTCCTTCCCCTCCGTCTCTGCTCTGCCTCAGATCCTCGGCCTCCTCTTCTGAGGAGATGGAGACAAATGCTGCAGCGGGGGAGCGCTGCTGTTCTTCCATCTCTATCTCCCACACAGGCTGCCCCATCAGCGGGACGTCCTTGGAAGAAGCCTCGACACTCGTCTGGTGGTTTAGAGAAACAGCGTCTTCGATCGGGCTCGTGGTTGCATGCTGTACCTCAGACACATCCTCGTTTTCTCCCACATCTACAGAAAAGAGTAAAAATAATGTGTTGATCATGAAGGACCTCAGGATTAGTCTGCACACGACATCAACAACAAAACTCTAAATGAGGCAAAGAATAAAGTTTTCATTCTGCACCTTTGAATAGTTTGTGAGTCTCTTTTCTCCTCCTCCTGCTGCTCACTGTGCTTTTAGCCGAGAGCAAGTCCGCTTTTGTGGTATTCTCCTCCTCCTGTTCAGAGTCACTTGCCTCCCTCGGTGGTGAGAAAAGGTATTGCACAAAAGAGTGGTTGGAGTCACACTGCCACAGAGCGGCAGTGGAGAAGTTGGGCTGGAGCTCCAGAGTCTTGAGCTGCGGTTCGTGAGAGCAGGAGCGGGAGTGTTCCTGGTACCAGCACACGAGGCTCTGAAGGCTCGACACACTCTCCTTTCTGCCTGGGAAACAAGAGGAAGTGACCGATGAGTGAAGAACCTCACAATAAATTGAACAATTACAACTTAATGTGATGATTATTTTCTAAGCCGAATATTTTCACTTAAAAGTGACTTTAACCCCCGACCCCCCCCTTCATCCGTTAACGGCCCCACTCACCTTTTTTCTGTTGTACTTCTTCTGGAACAATCTTCTTCCTGAAAAAGCAAAAGCACGTTGATTAAAAAGAGTCAAGAAGAACTAAACTAATAATATAACGACCTAACATCCCATAGTTTCAACTTTCTATCCCATAATTCTGATTTACTGTCCAATGATTTTTATTTACTGTCCCATTAATCTGACTTATCTCATGATTCGCAATAACTAACTCATAGTTTTGAGTTTATCTCCTAACTCTGACTCTCACCATCAACAGGTGGATATTAATCCAGCATCCCATATTTCCTTGGACTCTCTCTGTCTCTCTCTCTCTCTGTCTCTCTCTCCCTCTGTCTCTAACTCTCTCTGTCTCTCTCTCTCTCTGTCTGTCTCTCGCTCTCTCTGTCTGTCTGTGCCCCCCCTTTCCATCCTCTCTCTCTCTCTGTCTGTGCCCCCCCTCTCCATCCTCTGTCTCTCTCTGTCTGTGCCACCCTCTCTCTGTCTGTCTCCCTCTCTCTGTCGCCCCCCCCCCCCCTCCCTCTCTCTCTCTGTCTGTATCCCCCCTCTCCATCCTCTCTCTCTCTCTCTCTGTCTGTCTGTCTGTGGCCCCCCTCTCCCTCTATCTCTCCATCCTCTCTCTCTGTACCCCCCCCCCCCATCCTCTCTCTGTCTGTCTGTCTCTCTCTCTCTCTCTCTCTGTCTGTCTGTCTGTCTGTGCCCCTCTCCACCCTCTCTCTCTCTAACCGTGTCATGGTGTGTAGCTGGGTCTCTCTCTCTCTCTCTCTCTGTCTGTCTGTGCCCCCCTCTCTCTCTCTCTCTCTCCACCCTCTCCCTCCCTCTCTCTCTCTAACCGTGTCATGGTGTGTAGCTGGGTCTCTCTCTCTCTCTCTCTTTCTCTCTGTCTGTCTGTGCCCCCCTCTCTCTCTCTCTCCATCCATCCTCCCTCTCTCTCTCTCTCTCCACCCTCTCCCTCCCTCTCTCTCCCTCTCTCTCTCTAACCGTGTCATGGTGTGTAGCTGGGTCTCTCTCTCTCTCTCTGTCTGTCTCTCTGTACCCCCCCTCCACCCTTTCTCTCCACCCTCTCTCTCTCACCCTCTCTCTCTCTCTCTCTCTAACCGTGTCATGGTGTGTAGCTGGGTCTCTCTCTCTCTTTCTCTCTGTCTGTCTGTGCCCCCCTCTCTCTCTCTCTCTCTCCACCCTCTCCCTCCCTCTCCCTCCCTCTCTCTCTCTAACCGTGTCATGGTGTGTAGCTGGGTCTCTCACCCGCAGTGTGTCTCCTGGTAGCTGTCTCCATACGTGGAGTTGAGCAGGATCAGATATTCCGCCAGTCCAGCGTCGCTCAGTCGAGTCCGCCTGCGGAGCTCGCTCCACAGTTTGTGGGACTCCCCCAGATAAACCCTCCGGACATCGTACTTCTTCCGGGACTCGAGGCGCCTCTGGGCCCGGTCTGTGTCCGTGAGCCTGGGTCTCCCTCTGCAGCGTCTCAGGGCACATTTCCCCGGGTCCCCAGCTTGGTCGGTGTCCAGAGGAACCTCTGGCTCCGTCAGGTTGAGCGCCATCTTGGCCACAACAGCTGATGTTGTGATCGAGCCGGAAGTTGTACGAGACCTAACCGGAAGTAGCGGTGAAGGCGAGTTTCTTCCCACGGCAGGTACCCGTCAACTTTATATACTTTATATATATTTATACATATACTACTATATATAATATACATATATATATACTACTATACTATTTATACTTTGCGCGCTGAGAACCACGGCGGAACCTTCAATAGACAGATCTGTTCCCCCCGGACAGCAGCAGCCCGAACACCACCGTGCCACATGTAAACAAGAGCGGTGGAAGTTGAGTGACAGCGTCGGTGTCGGTGATGTAGAGATGTTTCTGACATGACGGACATTTTAAACCTGGTGTTCAGGACCTTCGCTTCGCACACGGAGCTCAGGGACTCTCCTCCTCCACCAGTGACCCGCAGCAGCGCCCTCCTGCTCGGGGAGAACAGCGTCAGCCGCTCGGTGCTGCTGCTGGCGGCCGTGACCGCCGCCTCCCACGCGGGGCTGAGGGTGGTGTTCTTCACCCGGACACTGATCCAGAGTCTCCCGGCGTCTCTGCAGAAACTCGTCCCGAGTCCAGAGAGTCTGAAGGTGTTGTATTGTTTATCTCTGTATTCTTATATATTTATCTTATATATCTAGTTTGGAGAGTACAGTTGTTTTGCTGTAGTTCAAAATGCACTGCAGATGAGCTTCACTCAAATTCTGTGAGTTAATGTATTTTCTCTTTTATTTTTTTAAAGAAAATCAAGTTCTGCTATCCCAAGACGGTGGAGGAGCTCCTGCAGCAGCTGGCCGCCCTTCACGAGTCCAGCAACACGTCTCCCACTCCTCCCTCCCTGATCATCGTCGAGGGGCTGGAGGGCTTCCTGTTTGGTTCTCGAGGCGGCAGCCACAGGGAACTTCACCCAGGAGAGCAGTCGTGTGCTGCCCACCTGTCTGCGCTGCTCTGTGACACTGCCACCTTTCTCACATGCGTCCTGGAGCGGCGCTCCTCGAGCTCAGGCCCCTGTCGCATCATTGCCTCTTTCCAGTCGGAAGTGGACGGGGAGCCTTCCGCTTCAGATCCCATCCTCAATGTCCTCGATCGTTACTTCCAGGTCCGCTGCACTCTGGACCCAGACAGAGGATATGAAGCTGCAGCAGCTGGACTGCAGCAGCTGTGGCACATTTACCTTTCTGGCAGAGGCGTCACAGAGGCATCCTGTTCCAAAGACAGTGAGGACAGGCCGGCTGTTGCCCGGGAGTGGAAGCTCTTGATTCATCCCGATGGTTTAATGGAGTTTAAGACAGTTTGAATCATCTGCATCAAGAACTTGAGCAGTGAGGTATTATTAGAAAGTTAAATGGTTGACTTCGGGATTGTTTTGTGACTGAGGCCTGTTCCAGTTTAACAGGCCTCAGTCACTGTGACACCTTATCTTTATGTGTTTTCATTCATTTCACTTTATTGCTCATTGGGTTCAATGTAAAGTCATATATGACATGTGCTGTTATTTAAATGGACCACAATGGTTGTAGATGTAAAATGTTTAATGTGTTAAAATTTAAAATCGCATTAAGGTTTTGTCAAACATAAGAAAAACTCTTACACAGAAGGTCAATAAAACACAGCATATTCAAATAAAATACAAATACATATATTTGTTTTAGTATGTTAATGTTTCTTCCCTTAATCAACACAACACAACCTGAGGATTCAGTCCAGTCTGGTTGAAAACCATTGATATACAAATTGAGAGGAAATCACAAGCATGAACGAACTGAACTAAAGTGAATGATATCACAGTTAAAGTAGTTTACACATCAGAAAAGACTTATTTTGAAAAATCAACAATGTCACGGCCAAGAGAGAAATATTTTAAATGTTTGAGAATTGAAAACATTGAAGGAACTACTCGTTAGTAAAATACCAATTAGGAAACATGTAAAATGTGAATCCTAAAAAAACTATTAAGTTTTCTTCCTCTTCTCTTTCTCTCCTCCCACCGTCCAAAGACATGCAGATTGATTGACTCGTTTCTATGTCACCACTGTGATACACTGAAGGACTGTCATGGGGGGGGGGGGGGTGGATGAACTGCTGCTGTGAACAACTTAAACAACTTGGAGAGTGAGTTTTGACTTTCAAGCCTTTAGTTGTCAGTTAGTTGTTAATCACACTGCTGTTATTATTATTATATTAGTCAGAAATGTGTAGAAATATATTCATATACTTTTAAGAGTAGTTACAATTCCAGTAAACAAATATTTTCCAAAGCCACAAAAGCAAATAAGCATAAAAAAAAAACACAGAAATGATTCAGTTTGATTAAAAAACTGCAGTAAATCTGAATGTTACTCTGTTAAGACGTGTCATGTATGCTTTACTCTTTAGATGACTTAAATTAGATTTAAATACCATCTACAGCTACCTGAGAGTGAATATTCAAACTTTTCCTGCACAGCCTACAGTACAAGTAGTATTTTATTTGCTTAGGAATATGTGTTTATGAGAATAGCAACAACTTCCGATTCTGATTAGTCTCTGATACAACTGTGTTAAAATACAAGAAAAACACCATACTGATATTTACAAATACAGTTTTATCAGGTTTGTAAATTACACTGACTCAGTAACTGCCCAGTTCAAGTGAGAGTGATTTAGAATTGAGGCTGAAAGTTATTGTCAACAAATCCCATGAAGAAAAACGTCGGTGTTCCAATATTTTCCAACTTCCCAAACCTACGTCCAGACGCTCAGATCTTAAACATGAGGAATGTGTGTTTGACTCACGCGTCCAACAGTGTGACATTTACTTTTTTAACTGAAGCGTCTTAGGAACCACAGGACGGATTCTAATTTAAATCCTCTGTCATGTTCCCCTCGAGACGAACGTCACCACCGCATCAAGTATTAGCACTTTGAAGCTAATTGTGCTGAAAGCTAATAACCAAACATGAGCTGTTTCACATTCAGTTGTGTGTTTAAGTGTATTATACATGAAATTGTTGCAATATTAAATATATTTGTTTTATATATTGTTTATTATATGAAAATATATTAATTTTATACTTGTTAAGACAAAATTGGAGGTCAGAGGAATGAGCTAATTAGACTTTGGCTACAGAAGAACAATCTGTATGAGGATCAGTTGATTTTTGGTTCAAGTCTTTTCATGGGATTTGTTGACAAAAATAAAAATATATATGAGAAGGGAAAAGGAAATGCATCAGCCTGTAAAGTTCTCTTTCTGTACATCTACTCGGTATTTTAATTTAAAAGCTGGTTGGTTATTGAAGCTTAAAGATAATACTAAACTTATCTCAAACATATTTCCTTGCAGAAGCTGCCAGCTGCCATTTCCATGTAATGGAGCTGTCCTCTACAGAACAGGGATGACTTGGCTAAAGTGGAAATGGTATGTACATGGACATGGAGCCCTTCGGCTTACACGAAGTGTGAGTCAGCTCCGTGTGTCAGTCAGAGCCAGAATCCTGGATACGCCTTTCTTAACAGTTGTTGTGAGGCCATGTGGTTGTGGGTACAATTCCAGATACCCTCCGTCTAAGTCTCTGTCCACGTGCCGCCGGTTCAGCTCAGCTCCGTCTCAGCCGTCATCAAGCACAGGCTGATGCCTTGGCAGGAAGGGCCTCCTGTGAGAGGGGATCTCATTCTTATAGTCGTTGGCGTAGATAACCACTTTCCCGAAATCGTCCACTCTGCTCATGGGGCTGTAATCCATAGAGACCCCAGAATCTGCCACAGCCATGTAGGTGTACCCCAGGTCCTGGGGGGCCCAGGTTTGGTTTGGGAACTCGAAGCTGGACTTGGACGAAAGACCACCTGAACCGGAGCTCTGCTGCACTGACCCCAGGTCAGAGTGGGATTCACACAGTGCAGTCTTCCTGGAGGCAAAAAGCACCTCGAGGGGTAAGGTCTCCTCAAGAATATCATCCAGGTGCTCGCCCTCGCTGTGGTTGTGGTTACTGAGAGTGACGTATGTGTCCTGAGACTCCAGCAGAGAGGACTGGGAGCAGGGCATCGGGTGCTGGTGGAGCGCACGCAAGCGGTCCATCAGCCAGTGGTCGCGTGGCGTTGCTCTCCATCCGTCTGTCAGAGCTGGATTGTCCATCTCTAACGTCTCTGTCTCATCCGGCCGCTTCGCGTCCACGTCCTCCTTCCTGTCTGCGGGTGAAGCTCTGGAGACCCTGGGTGGCAGAGGCTGAGAGGGGAGAAGACTGAGCTCCGACAGCACCTCCAGAGGAGAGGGGCGTTCCTCTGAGAAGAAGAAAGCTGGAGTCAACCTCAAGCCTCCACTGGTGTGGCCTAACCACTCCTGTTCACAAACACGAGAGAGGATCAGTTAAACTCAGCCTCACAGATCCACTCATGTGACCGAGGCCTCATTCGTACCTGGAAGTCTCCACCGTAAACAGTAAAAAGATCCTGGAACTTGCTCTCAGGAGTTGGAATAATCGGCCAAATCTTCTTTGTAAGAAACCTACAAAAGTTAGAGTTAGACAGAGTCTCTCAGAAGAGATGTGTTTATGTGGTGAGAAAGTCCGAAATGCGAATGTGTCCCTCTTTGACCGACCTGCGTGTGGACAGGAGGATGGTGAGAGACAGCACAACGAGGACGAAGGAGATGGTGAGAGTCAGCGACAAGATGAGCGGGTTAAATTCTGCACAGAGTGAAACATGGAACAAAGAAAGACGAACTAATTAAACCGATGTGCACAAGAGGTTTCCAAGATCGACTCCACCACAACACGTGACGCGTCTTTGTTTTTGCTTGAACAGATGAGTACTCACCTCCCGGCAGCGTTTCTATGAACACTGGTTCACTGAAGGAACTCCAGTAGCCGTTGTAGCTAATCCCATCCAGCCTCACACGGACTTGAACCTTGTACTTTGTACCCGGCTGCAGGTTTCTCAGGATCAACTCTGAAGCGGCTCTTGCCTCCTCGACCTGCAAGAGAGTCCTCAGCTTATCAAAGAAGTCCACGATTCAACCTCTTAGCGTAATCAGGTCATGAACTGAACTGTACCTGTACCGCGCGGCTGTCCGCTGCAGCATAGCTGACCTCGTACAACATGCTGTCGTCCATGTACTTAAGAGAGGGAGACTGCCAGGTGACCCTCAGCTGACCCGGTTTGCCCATCCTGTTCACCGTCAAGTTCGTAGGAGGGTCGAGAAGAACTGCAGAGAGACAAGAGGTACGAAATAGAAAATTATACCTTATAATGTATAATATATATATATATATATGTATATGTCTTCCTCTGCTGAACCACTTTGTGGAATTGGTCGCCAGTGGCTCCAGAAAACCAACTTACAGACAAGCTCGATGAAGAGGATACGATCGTGGATCAGTTTTGTCTCCCGATGAACTTGGATGTCCATTTGGACAAACAGCTGGGTTTCATCCAGGCTGCAGACGAACAGCGTCTTCCCATCTGCTGCAGGGACGACTCTCAACGGGCATCGCTGGCTGTCTTCATTTCTGCTCAGGACAGAAGGAGACACAAACACCGTGCGTTCAAATTTGGACACTTGAATGAGGTCACTAAGAAATTTAATCTAACACTAGACTGGATTTCTTCTGTGTCTTGTCTGATATATTGTTTAAATATCAGGCCGGTGAAACTTCAAATAATGAACTAACCACACTGTTCTGTCAATTTTAGATATTTTTATTTATAGCCCATTTGCTACAGAAACATAAAAACTGCCAGTGTGAACCACGTGATGTTGTTCATGTTGTACACTCTGTTGTTGAGACTTACTGGTAGGTGTACGTGAAGGAGTACTGATCCACAGAACCAGCCTTTTCCTCGTCTTCCTCCCAGAAACATGTTAAGTCTTTCTTGCTTTCAGCAAAGCACTTGGGGTTTTCTGGCTGTTCCTTCAGTAGCGTAGCCACTAAAGGGGGGGGGGGGGGGCAACCGACATGTGTAAGAGCCCATGTGGGTCTGCAGATCATCAACACGAAATAAAGTCTCCAAGTCCAACAATGGAAACTTTCTTTTTAAAAGCGGTTCATGACAATTTACTCAATTTTGTTTGTTTTTTTTTACATAAAATTCACTCAGATCTGTTTTACTGAAATGTTACTGTACCTTTCTGGTGGAAATGTGCGCCCTGCGCGTTGGCAGCTGTGCGCGTGGCGCAGAATACAACGCAAAGTGTCAACACTCTGCTCAGGTGCTCACATGTCATCCTTTTGTCTTCTGTGTGGACGTAAACACTTCGCTGTCCGCCTGCATCACTGAACACTAACTTGCCACAGACGCGTCTGTCGCAGCTCTCGCAGGGGGAGGCTGTTTTTTTTCCTTCAGATATCGTGGACAGCGCAGCGCGGTTACGCGCCTGTTCGTTGGCGATAAGACGCGTCGAGCTGAGCTGTTTACATTCTCCCAGAGTCAGTGAGGGAGAGGGGGGGGGGCAGCTTACGAAACTTTTCACCTTCCGGACGATGGGCGGGAATCACGTGCTCACTGATGGTTACTACTTGTTAGTGGCTGAGGAATGTGAAATGCCAAATGGACTCGTGCCGTGCGTAAAAGCGCACGAAAGTTTTGATAGATCACGTGAGTTTTTGGAAAGTAGCCAGTACAAACACTATTCTATGTATTTGTTTTAAAGATGTCCTGAGTACGTGAACTGTACAGGACGCAGTTTCTCATCTCCCCACTGGCTCTGGGCCAATTTAATCCCTGTATGTGTTCAAGTATCGGTGGCCGCAGAGTTCCACACGCCTCAAGAAGCAGACCTAAACGGTTTCTTATCTGCTGACTGCACCCACATGTTTTCTTCTTTCAGCAGCATTATCAGAGCTGCAGACAACCCTGTTTCTTCACCCATGATAAGTAGCCCGGGGGGTGTGTAGCTGCCCATCCCCATCAATTCTGCGCTTCTTTGCATCACTTGAAGGAGGGAGAAGAGATGCAAAAGACAAGATGTACTGCATTCACGAGACAACAATGACGGCAGCTTTGTTCCGTTCACTCCCTTTAGACTCTGGTGAACAACACATGTTCAGATGAGTTCCTGCGGAGGCCCAGCGCAGGAGAGGTGGCTGTGGTAACAGGAAGAAGAGGGTGAGGAAATCTGCATTGTTGTGGAGGAGAATGGCAGAGTGCGGTTTCTCTGGTTCTTCAGATAAAACCTGAAGAATACTCTGGCCTGATGTTTTGGGGTTTGGAGGTTGGATGCAAGGTCATAAATTACACTTCAGAGGCCGCGAGAGCAACAAACCACGTTTCAATCAGAGAAAAAGCATCTGAAAACAATTCCTCTCCCTTTTGTAATGAATATACTCTTTATTTTCACACATTTCAACATGTTCAATTTAATTTTTGTTTTATAAGATGCAGTTTTTTCACAAGGCTTCCATCCAACGCATCCAGAACTCACAGATACAGGAATCAAAGAGACCATAAACATCAGGGAGACAGAAAGAAAACACACCAGACTCCGAGCAGCTCTGGATGCTACAGACGTGTCTGTACAACAGCAGTGTCGTGTGTGAGTCCAGTGGACGGTGGTTCCAGGCACAACTTCAGCACATTCGACGTTTTCAAGCAGCAGCCGCCAAAGTGAAGCCGTCACAGACACGGTTCAGCCTCCGATTCCTTTGACATTTCATTACAACACATCTCAAAACAGCTCAGCGCTTCTACACAAATGTAGTGTCAGCCGGTGTCTGCGTGAACCTCTGCACCGGAAGAGGAGACGATGGAACCAGCTTTCTGATGTCAGTAAAATCTATAAAGTCTTCTGCAGCACACACGGACACGACAGATAAGTGACCACGGGCTAACACAATAGCAGGGAGGGGGCTGACCACCAGTTGTGGCCCGGCCCCCTAGATGTGCGGCAACGGGCCTTGGCATGAAAACGTGAGGCTGCTATCATGTCGGAGAGGTTGTGGTTGATACTAACTGACGGTTACTGGTCAGCAGCGTGGCCAGCGATGGTCAAAAACAAACGTTATGTAGGTTGTTATGTTTTTTTCTTTCATTCGTGATTTGTGTTGCAATTCAAATTTCAACTGCATGAATGTGGACGCAGGTTTCAGCTGCAGGGAAAAGTCAAAAACTCTGGAATTACTTTAGACACTCAGAATGACAAGAATCTAATTGGATATGAAGATAAAGTTAATTGACTTATTTGTAAATCCTCAAGTTTTTGAGTATTGTATATTTGCCATGTCAGCGGTTTTGCCGTGCAGCGGTGAGGGGAACTTTGTGTGTGTGTGTGTGTGTGTGTGTGGGTGTCAAGGTGGCACAAAGCAGGGAACGTGCCAATCACACCATGTGACCGATACCTCCGATGACACCAGTGTTAAACGACTTCCTCACACGAGCACTGAGCAAAACGATCACCAGTAAAAATTCCCCAGCGGCTGTGAGAGTGTCCCTGCGTGACAACAGGAGGCACAGAGCAGCACGAGTCTGATACCGAGATTCAAAATGCACGATTAGGTTCATGATGACATCCTGTTGAGTTCCATCTGTCGTCTTTAGAACGATCGACCGTGAGATAACGACTCAGAATGTCACACCACAGAAATGATCTGGCGGAGAAGGAGGCAACATGACGTCTTATGCTTAGATTTCATTTGGCTGCACTGAGCCGACGCGTCGCTATTTATCCACAGAGCAGGAAATTGTGTTTCCAACATTCACTGGGTTCTGATTTCTTTTAAAAGAGGTAATTAAACATTTAGCGGATTATTGGCTTTCTTGCAAAGAGTCAGAGCAGCCGGTTAGCTTAGCTTAGCACAAAGACTGGAGACAGATGTAAACCGTTAGCGTGGCTCTGTCTAAAGTTAGGGCGAGTGTAAAATCTTTGAGTTACGTCTCATTTGTTTACGTGTTCAAAGTCTTTGTGCTGAGATCAGAGAAGCAGCGGCAGCTTTACGATTCGTGCGCAGACAAGTGTTTGGTTTTAAACTTCGTATATAAGGAGAACGTGAAAAAATGTTTTAAGAGCTGAAGGTCGAGACGTGTGAGAACCTCCAGAGTTTCTGCTGACCTTCTCCGCCCGGGCCCCCTCGTTACAAAGTCTGCAGGAGCCTGGGAGGAGTTCATGTGTGATGATGCAACAGACTCAAAAATGAAAAATAAAATAAATATCTCAGGATGAGACAGTGGAGCGACACACGTAGAAGACGAAGACGTGAACAGAGCTAGAGAGTACCAGTCGTCACTGTGACAAAGTTGTGTGTGTACTTTCATTAGAACTTAAACTTAAGTATGATTCTTTATCCTTGAGTGTGTGTGTGTGTGTGTGTGTGTGTGTGTGTGTGTGTGTGTGTGTGTGTGTGTGTGTGTGTGTGTGTTGGGCTGATGATTGAAAGCCAACTGTCCTCTGGTCTGTCCTGAGACGTGTGGGCAAAGCAAAGCGAAGAGACAGGAAGCGGTTCGGCACGTTCCGTGGTTGAGGCGCAAAGAAGGAGTTGATCTTCATGTAGGAGTATCAGTGTGTGTGTGTGTGTGTGTGTGTGTGTGTGTGTGTGTTTAGCAGGCACAGCCCCCACTGCTCTCTGAAGGCGAGTCTTTGAGGCCCTGGTTCCTGTGGTTGGACACGAGGCTGGCGTCTCCGTCCATGCTCTCGTTCATCTTCTCGCAGATGACGTCCACCAGTCGCTCGAACACCTGCTTCACGTTGATGTTGTCCTTCGCGCTGGCCTCGAAGAACTGGAAGCCTGAAGTCGAGCAGCGGCACAGAGGTGGTTCGGTCATTAGATTTACTACCAACACACGTACACATGTTAAAATATACATAAAATACACAAAGCAACAGATAATACACGGAGCTCTCACCTAGCTCCTCCGCTAGTCGCTGGCTGTCCTCTGTGGGCACGAGCCTGTTGTCCTCCAGGTCACATTTGTTACCGACAAGAATCACCTGAGCGTTGTCCCAAGAGTAGGTTTTGATTTGTGTCGCCCTGCAGGTCACACACACACACACACACACACACACACACACACACACACACACACACACACACACACACACACACACACACACACACACTTTACCTCAGGTCCTCTTAATGTGTAGCGTCATACATGTGGTGCATGTTGGGTGTGTGGGGAAAAAAAAAAAGTAGGCGAAGGGACAAGGAATCAACTCATGAGCAATAAATAACCGACCACATGATGGCGCCGTTCATGGAAAAGAGCAATGACTTCCTCTTCCTCGCTCCTGGTGTGGATGTGAAACATGACGGACTCACCAGTCCTGCACAGCGTTGAAGGAGTCCTGGTTAGAGATGTCATACATGAGCAGGAAGCCCATGGCTCCTCTGTAGTACGCTGTGGTGATGGTGCGGTAACGCTCCTGGCCCGCTGTGTCCTGCATTCACACACACACACACACACACACACACACACACACACACACACACGGCAGTTGTTGTGTTACTTTGTTGTCTCCATTTGTTTGTTCGTCTGTAAATTAGCAGGATTACACAGAAACTACTGGACGGACGTGGACGTGGAATGAGTTCAAGTTCGGTGTGGATCCAGATCAGGGGGCCTGATCCAGGATTTTAGTTTTCACTTTCTTTAACTTACAGGGATAGAGAGGGTTTAACTTGGTGCAGATCCTGATAAAGATCCAGAGCTGGTGAATTTAAACGTGGCTTCATAAGAGGAATGTTGGGCCTTCTAGTTCAATTTATAATTTGAAACCACAAGGTGGCACCATTGTTCAAACTGTGGCCTGTTGATGCTCCCGTCTTTTAAATGTAAGGATTTTATATTAGTGTTAAATTTGTCCGTATGATGTTAATATACATATAAACCATATGTATGTTTATATTTATGTTTTATATAATCTTTTGACATAGGTACCATTTTATTTTTTATTTTCTATATCTCATATTTCAATATTTATTCATCCACGTGACTGTTTATTTGCCTTGAGGTGGATATTTTCTGTGTTGAGCACATATTTGCAATGTTTGTACGTACACACACACACACACACACACACAGACGTGTAAATGCAGTTAGTTGTGTGTTTGTTTGTGTTTCACACACTTCCTGGAATTATGGGAAAAACAAGTTCCTTTGTTCTGAAATCATTATTCAGGGAAACTTGTAATGAGTATTTTGAACATCTGGATCCTGTGAATAAGAAACAACTGGACTGTGTGAAACCTTCATGTGTTTCTCTCTCTTCTCTGCCACTTGCTCGAGTCAACACGATCCACCAGCAGATGGCATTTAGATATGAGCTGCTGCCACAATCGCCCCGCATCAACCAGGACCTCTGGCTTCCATCAATAACCGGGCGGCGAGGAGAATCACGCAGATAAGAGAAACGCGAGCGTGACGCAGGCGGAGGAAGCTGTGGTGTCGGCACCTGCAGCCTCAGCCAGCGACCTGTTTATCAGACGCATCTTCTAATTAAACGGAGGCTGTGTTTGATGTCACAGTCGCTGTGGACGCTGGAAACAGAAAAATCAGGCAGGTAGTCAGAGTCCTTCATTTGCATCGTGTGTGTGTGTGTGTTTATCAGATGTTTTCCTCACAGTGAAGAGGAGGGGGAGGAGGGGGAGGAGGAGGAGGAGGAGGAGATAGTTGTCCAGGTAACCAGAGGCCATTGAAGGTTATGAATGTTCCATTACAGCCTGGACCGCTCTGGGTGATCGGCCTAAATGATCCGTCTCACTTTACAACACAGACACAGAGTCAGGGGGGGGCAGGGGGGCTGCACACTTTACCATCTTATTCTCCCACAATGCAACATTCAGAATCCGCTTCCTGTCTCGGCTGCTTCCCTTGAAGTGAAGTGTGAAATATTCCAGGTCCATCTTTATCTCGCATCCTTTAAATCAGACGTGTGCACGGCCACAGACATCACCGGGACAATGATCTTTAAACGTGCGTCACCTGTGTTTACATTAGCTGCAACATACGTGTGGATGTGTGCCAAAGGTGTGTGTACTTGTGCGCAAGGACACTTTGACATGTGGAAGGTGGGCAGGAGGGCTGGGATCGAACCAGCAACCTTCTGGTAAGGGCCGTTTGGCCTTTAGTTCTGCAGGTTAGAGGTAAAATGTGAGTGATGGGGAAAGTTTTATTTAATGAATGGAAGTCAAGCTCTATGTGTGTGTGTGTGTGTGTGTGTGTGTGTGCACATTTCCGTGACACAGAAGCAGGGATGTAAACAATACGTGCACACAGTGAGAACACATTGAGTTGTGTGTAATCACTGAGCCGGGGCCATGTGGCGTCTTATCAGGCTCGTCTGCTCCAGTGAAACACAAAGGGAGGCCACAGCAGCTGGCACAGGACCGTCCACAATCCCCTCTGTTAAATGTCCGACGAGAGCGAACACGACTTCAACCGTCGGGTTGATTATTAACGCCACACACCGAGACATGTCCCTGTGCTCCCACACCCGTTAAACACACTGCACCGCCAGCTCCACACGCACCACAGTCCGTCCTCATCACGGCTCTGAGAGACGGTGATAGGGAACTTCCTCTGCTTCCTGACCCGAGGAAATAACACGCCTCTTGGTATTTCACCGACGCCATCGGCAGCCGAGTCAAGAGCGGGCACAAACATGTCCGGCTTCTGGAAACCTCCGCTGAACCACATCAGCGGCCGACACATCATTTTGCAGTCATTACTCCGCTGCATGTCCTCCATCAGAGACACGCTGGCGGAGGTGGGACAGTGTGTGTTTTGGTGTGTGCTCCTCTGCTGCTGCTGCTGATTCACCTCAGCCACAGTTTGTGTATCGCACAGTCACTCACACGTTGTTGGTTCAAATGAATCATCTGTTTGAACAGCAGGAACAATATCAACAGGATTTATAGTGGGGGATGTGATGTGTGGGTGTGGCTGTGTGTTTGTTTCTGTGATGTGCCGGCGACCTGTCCAGGATGAACCCCGCCTCTCGCCCCTAAAAGTCCGCAGGGATTGGCTGGAGCCTCCTCACAGGATGGAGGAGATGGATGGATGTAGAATATGTGCAGGAGGTGAAGATGCATCTTTTAGTAAAATGTAAAAGTCCTGAACATCTGTCATTCACAACGATTCTCAAAATGAAAGACAGCAGAGGCTGAGACATCCGGACGTTTTAACGATAACTTGGATCCAACTCCGAGAGATCCTTGATTTAAGAAGCCGTCGAAACCCTGTAACGTTTGGCAGCGACGGTTAAAAGTCTAACTACTAACTGTCTTTACTTATATCGTTGCCTTTTAACATTTTCTTTTCCTGTCTTCATTCAAGAATGTGGTCGAAAAGTTTGAGAACAGGAGCAGCACTGGACGTAAACTCTTCCCTGGACCAAGCGTGAAGGAGATGACCTCACATCAACAATTTAAAGTCTTTCATCCACTCACCCAGATCTGTAACTTGATCCTCTTGTCGTTGCGGAAGACGGTCTTGACCTTGAAGTCGATGCCCACGGTGCTGACGAAGGCGGACGTGAAGGAGTCGTCGGCGTAGCGGAACAGGAAGGAGGTTTTTCCCACGCTGCTGTTGCCGATGATCAGCAGCTTGAACATGTAGTCAAAGTTCTGGTCGGCCGCGTCCTTCTGAGCGGGCGGCAGCTGTGTCCGCGAGTCGTTTGATGCCATCTGGAGAGAGAGAAGAAATAAAATCAAGATCTAAATATCATTCAAACCTGCATTTGTTCTGTTTTGGTCTCTTCTAAAGGAAAGTCGTGGCCCTTCTAAAGTAAACAACAAATCAGAGTCAAGTTTTCTGTGGATTTATAGAAATATTGATTATCAGATAATAATAATACAAAAGCGTGGCACTGATTTATCTGCTATTGAATCAAAGAAAGGTCAGAAATACATCTGTTATCAGTGGAATCCTGTCCCAACACTTTTAACAGCTTTTTAATTAAAGTGAAAAAGTTAAGAGCAGCTAACGACGCTATCAAATTAAAGGAGGGTCCTCCATCTGCTTCAGTCACGTCACTGGGATCTGGCGGATATGACATCACCGGCATTAAACCTTTCAGTGTCACTCATCCACGCAGAGGGAGGAGCGAGCTCACGTAGTCCATACGTCTAAACACACACACACACACACACACACACACACACACACACACACACACACACACACACACACACACACACACACACACACACACACACACACACACACACACACACACACACACAGTCTAGATCCAGTGTCCTCGGGAGTGTCCATGGAGAGTCTCATCTCCATGGAGACGAGACTGGGACTCAGCTGCCAGAAAGAACCATTAGTGGCCAGAGCGGTCAGTTCATCCAGCTTTTAACTGACCAGATGGAGGACAGAGATATCAAGAGGAGAGGAGGAGAGGAAAGAGGAGGAGAGAGGAGAGGAGGAGAGAGGAGAGGGAGGAAAAACTTCTGAAAGTGTGCAGTGAACCTCCGATAATCTCCTGACATTCTCCAGAGGGGCCGTGTGTGACCGAGTCAGGGGCTCCGGACTTTCTCTGGACTCCTCCGAGTAAAAATCTCTGCACGTGGGAGGAACAGCTCACATCACCTCCTCTGCACCACCCTTCACCTAAACCCTCCGGAGGAGCTCCGCGGAGAGTCTGTGACGGCAGTAATTTAACATTTATCCCTCAGCCCTCTACAGGACGAAGCAGGTTCTCTACCTATCGGAGGATGTTGCAAACGAAACAGCTTCTTTAAGACACGTCTCTCTTTTAAGAACTTCACGTCACAGTTCAGTCTGAAGCTCGGAGGTGCACAGACTAGAACCACGATCCATTCTCACTGAAAACTGTTCTCATGGCGTTACACAACTTCTCTAATCTCTCAAGACATGGCCAGTGAAATCACATGACGCCCGTGTCGGGTCTCCCTGGTACGTTTCTGTGTATTTAAAGCTCCACACCGCACGCATGCCCCCCCCCCAAGTAAAATGATATTATTCTCTAAACTCGGATTCTCTCATCAGCCCCGTCACATGTTGGTCATGTTTACTGTGCAGCTCGGGACATTTCTTGAATAGTCATCTTCCCTTTTTCATGAACGTGTGAAGGTTTACATCGTGTTCCTCAACTCAAGTTGCACTAATGTCAAGTTCCCTCTCGAGTATGAACTAAAAAAAACAAAAAAAAGAGAGACGAAACGTAAAGCAACACAACGAGCTCTTCACTTCACAAGCTGAAGAACCACGAGGTCCCACATCAGCAGCCTGAGTCAGGACATCCTCCATGTGTAGATGAGCAGCAGCTGAGAGTGGCAGCTGGATTATTATCTCCAGTAAAGCAAACAGGGGCCATTGAGGTGAGCACGGGTCTGACGATGGTCCTCCAGCTGGCTCTGTTTACTGAAGCCAGGATCCTGCCGGCGGCCTGACCCACGGCAGATAACCACTGTTGACCCACTGGCAGCTGCCACATCTGTTCTCTCATTAGGAGACACAAACACTGACAACCAAAGGTGGCTCGGACACAATCAGCGGAAATCTGATTGGCCCCCTGACGTCCCCCTGTCCCGTCAGCAGTCCTCTTTCTCACTTGTTCCTGTTTCACACCAAAATGAGTGGATAAATGTGGGTTTTTGAAAATGCAGCTAAAGCTACAGGAACTAAAGCAGCTCTCCCGTTCCACTGCCTCGCCGAATTAGCACGTTCACCTGGATGTCACGTTTCCATCGCTGCTGATTAAAACCCGTCTAAAGCGTGAAGAGAGCGAAAACTTGTTTCCACTCAGTGCAGACAAAAGTCAGATGTTAGTGGGTTTAAAAGCAGAAGAGTTTTTAGTTTGTATTTGACGTCACACTCTCACCATGAGTAATATTTCCATCAGCAAATTCAAACCTGTGTTTACTGCAGTCACACCTTTATGCCCCCCCCCCCAGAGTTCAGAAAAACCCCTAGATCCGCCCCTGCTTGGACATGAGTTTTATATCATGTTCTTTATAAAACACAGAAATTTGAAGAGAATGAAACATCAGCTGAGAGGAGCAGCAGCAGGAGCAGGAGGAGCAGCAGGAGCAGCAGGAGGATCCTGAATCACTCCGAGCAGCAGCTCGTGGTGATCCAGAGACATGAAGGTGAAGTGAGAGGCAGGAAACAGACGAAGCTCAAAGTTACAACAACTCACCTTCTGGAGGGAGAAACAGAAACAGCTCGACTCCTTCTCGACTCCTTATCGACTCCTCAGACCTTCCTCGATGCTTCAGGAGCTGTGGAGCTGAAATATCCTAAACAACCTGCAGCTCCAGCAGCAGTCGACGCTCCTTCCTCCCTCGACGAGTGGCCACTTTTTCCTTTTCCTCCCCCGGTGTGTGTGTGTGTGTGTGTTGGACTGGAGCAGCTCCCGGATCTCTCCTGTGTGTGTGTGTATTTGTGTGCGTGCGTGCGTGCGTGTGTGTGCGTGCACAGAGCTCACTCACACTGCAGAGGCTGGAGAAGGGGCGTGCACTGCGCGCTGCGTGTGCACGTGAGCGCTCGGGCGCCACACTGACGTACACGCCCTGAGGAAACAACACACACACATCTTGAAACTTTAAGTGTTCGTGAGCTATTTTATTTTAATTATAATAATAATGTAAATATTTTAGAATATTTAAAAATATTTGGGCCAATCAGTTGATATAAATATTATATATATAAATATATATATATATATGTACAAATACCATGATACATTTCACACTATTCATATTTGTAAGTTTAAAGACTAATTTTCTTGAAGAAATAAAAACGAAATGATTAACACATTCATTTAAAATAATAAATACATAAAACTATTCCGATGTTATTCTGGGTAAAACAAATTTATCTTTATTTGTATAAAAACACATTTTCACGTGCTCAGAAAAACTTTGGATATTTAACAACTTCTCGACCACTCACGATATCTGTATCATCAAATATCTAATAAAAACTTTTTTAAATGAATTAAAAAGACTGTAAACTCCCACAGCTCCATCAGCACTGCACCGACCCTGACTCCGAGATGTCAGTGTTATCTTGACTTCCTCTCTGGACTTTCAGAAGAAGTGGCGACACGTCGTCCGTCTTATATTCCGTCCGTGTTCCAGGTCTATTGACACTCCACAGACACCTGATGTTAATGAATCAATACAAATAACATCTTCTCTAAATGTTAATCCACGTACCTTCACCTCACTGGAGTAACGGAGGCCTGACCCTTGAGCCTGAGGGCAGTTAGTTATTCATCATATTCATTTAGACCGAACAGGCAGTTTCTTCAACACCGCACAAATCCCTGACCTCGTGTTACCTCCCGAGTGAGTTTCATGCAAAGAGACGACAGATGGAATCGGATGAGTTCTTGACAGAGATCAGGAGAGAAAATATTCAACTGGAACATTCATAATGGATTCTTATATTCCTACTAAATCACTACTGGGACTTAAACGTACACGTGGTCGTAGCAAATTGTTTTCCTTGTTCTTTGATAGATTGCACATCCTGTCAGGACCTGGTGTTTTCATGCTCTATCCATCAGATCAGACAACTTAAGTCCACATTTCCTCATTAGACCTGATTGAGTAAAGCTGCTTGAGACTCCCAGACTCATAAATAATGTAACATGCCATATTACTGCTGGGCTGCTCCACACTTTCACTGCAGCTCCAAAAAACTGGGCCCTGGACTAGTGATGGCTGCACCGACGTCTTTTCTTACACACACACACACACACGTGTGTTCTTTTCTCTGTGTGGCTCAGGAATGAGGGAGGAAGCTGGAACTCAACAAATCCCCCGACACTTCCTCATGTTTTACTCGTGAGGAATTTTTAAACTGTGCAGCTTTTCTTCCTGGCCGTTGGCTGATTTACTCGTTTATGGATTTTAATATTTCATTTGGAATCACTTTCTCTTGCCGCGAGGAGATGGGTGGATAAACCCTTCCTATGGTTACACTGGTTTATTTCCTGACTCCACTGCAGCAGACGATGGAACATTCCCCAAAAGTCACAGAATGTGGAGTCGGTCTAACTCAAACCTGCTTGTCTCCTTGATTACTGACCACACGGAGACAATATCAGCAGGCGACCTCCAGTATATTACAGATCTTACCCCCATTTAACCCTGCTCGCACTTTGAGATCCTCTGGCCTGATGCTTTTTTATTTGGGATGTAAATTTGTTTTCGAATACAGATATTTATTCTGAATTTTTTTATCAGCAAGAAATCCCAAACATTTAAAAGCAGATCCCAGCTGAGGAGGCAGCGTGAACTGCATTTTAGAAAAACCTCACCCCTTCACTCTCAGTCCCTGCACGCTATATTGAAATGAGTCCATTATGATCCATTAGTGCAGAGACTGAAGCTGTGCCTCGCTCGTCCTGCAGCCGGCCAGCACATCACTGTTCTCTGCGTACAAGGCTGATTCTCCGGTGCATCACTGGTAATGAAATTAAAAATGTTCCTATTCCAAATCCAGGCAGTGTGTCTGCTGGGTCTGGGTTCGCTCATCATCGTGTTTCTGTCCAGTGTTTGGTTTCAGGGCATGAAAGACCACGGGAAAACAAAACAGAGAGATCCGTTGTGTCAGACTGAAGGAGATTATCAGCATAAGAATAAAACAGAGCATGTGTTTAATCTCACAACCACAGTGACAAATTCACAAAAACACATTTCCACCGCAGCATCATGAGAACACAGGAGCTAACAAGTGAAATGAAGTTTGTCAAGTGTGAACATCACCCCCTGCTGGGGATGCAAGATAAATCCCCATAATGCACTGGAGGTGTGTTAGATACTGAAAAAAAGAAATTATATATGAATGCAAAGATAAATTCTATTTTGTGAGACAGGATTAATTAGACGCTGAATGAAATCCTCATTAACAAAGGCCTCCTCACTCTTAAGGACACTTATAAGCTGCTGTGGTTTCAACAGTCAAAATTTTAATTTATTCATCTGTGGGCACATTTTGTCGCATTGTGAAAAAAGTTAAAATTAAACAGTTTTAAAAAAGTCTCATCATTTCTTTCTTTTAGGGGGCGGTGTGAAATAATCAGCTACTTAGCAAGAAGTGAAACATGTGCACAATTATAA